>NC_090253.1:58154258-58169141 GCF_037325665.1 Littorina saxatilis | reverse complement strand
TTATGTTTTTTTAAATTTTTTTTTTAATCTTTCTTTCTTTATTTGGTGTTTAACGTCGTTTTCAACCATTCAAGGTTATATCGCGACGTTTTTTTTTTAATGGTGTTGTTTAAAACAAAATGGTCGGTTCAAAGCTGTGATGATTGTCTTGGAATTGAATAACTGTCTATGACAATGACTTTGTTGGCCTGAATGTTAAGGAGAATAATAAATCTTGTATTATATTGTGTAGTAATGAAGATGATTATGTTGAACTTTTTTTTTTAATGATTGAGTATCGGTTAAACTGTTTTGGACAAAAATATATTGCTGAGAGGAAAAGTTCGCTCAATCCACGTTTCACCTGAAAGCTCAAACCCATTCACCACCTCGATTTATTGCATGGGGAACATGAGATTTATTTCCCAGGTGTTTGTGAATGAAAACTCGTGAAAAGGATGACAATGTCTTTTATTACCAATTCACTGCCCCATATGGCTTTTTTGACGGGATTCTAGGTGACTCTCTAAATGTTACATGTATAACGTTCAGGCAGGGACCTTTTTGAGTCACTTGAGAAAAAGTGACTCTATGTAATCGGTCAGTGTTAGTCTGTCCGGCGCCGTCCGGCCGGCCGTCCGTAGACACCACCTTAACGTTGGACTTTTCTCGGAAACTATCAAAGCGATCGGGCTCATATTTTGTTTAGTCGTGACCTCCAATGACCTCTACACTTTAACGATGGTTTCGTTGACCTTTGACCTTTTTCAAGGTCACAGGTCAGCGTCAAAGGAAAAATTAGACATTTTATATCTTTGACAAAGTTCATCGGATGTGATTGAAACTTTGTAGGATTATTCTTTACATCAAAGTATTTACATCTGTAGCCTTTTACGAACGTTATCAGAAAAACAAGGGAGATAACTAGCCTTTTCTGTTCGGCAACACACAACTTAACGTTGGGCTTTTCTCGGAAACTATAAAAGTGACCGGGCTCAAATTTTATGTGAACGTGACTCATTGTGTTGTGAATAGCAATTTCTTCCTGTCCATCTGATGCCTCATATAATATTCAGAACTGCGAAAGTGACTCGATCGAGCGTTTGCTCTTCTTGTTTGTATATCACGCTAATAATAAACAAGACAAAGTAAAAATTTAAATCAACAATATCAGCGTGATTTATTCTAAAGAATGACACTTCAAATGCTGTCAGATAATACTCTCTTTATCTAAAAAAAATACCGAAAAGCTACCCACCCTCTGAGTGTGCAATGCCGACCTGCTCACTTGAAATCTAAATTATCAAAGTTCGGACAAATTAAGTGAAACTGCGTCTCTCGCTTTAGTCAAATGTATCTTTACGTCATTTCCCATCCGTCTGGAGTCGGTTCTAAATCTGTCGCTCTCTGTTCAACAAGAAAAACCGAAGCAACCGAAACGCATGTTCAACATGGTTTATCTTGTGAGATTGTTGTGTGTCTCTACTAATCCAGATTGTCTCGAACACTTTTTGGACCCATCCTGAACTCAGGTCAAAAATGAGTTACTTCCCGTAGATCGATGATTATCAGAATGTTTTTGGACCGTGGTGCGTTTTTGCGCTGGACCTAACTTTTAAAATCTAGCTTGTTACACAAACATTCTTTAATCATAAAAGAATTATTTTTTCATCAAGACAAGATCAGTGCAATTCGAAGTTGTGAAAGTTTGAAAAAAGAAAAGCCCGGAAGCAGGGTCACGCAATGGTCTTAGCAGACGACAGTTTATCAGTCAGGGCATATCGCCGTTCCTCTCAACAGTCAAAAGCCATCGCTAGAGTTCTTGTGAACCACAGCCGTTTGTTTCGTGCATAAAAACGTGCTATTGTAAATAAGCTCACATCGAGTCGCATTCAAATAAGGCTAACTGACGACTACATTGTGAAAAAGAGAAACTGGATCACACGGGTTCACGATGGCTCAGGGGTAAGATAAACCACGCAAAAATAAATTCTTTGAAAATTGTTCGCTCTTTACGGAGGGCACCTAGGATGTTCTCAATCGGTGAGTGTTTAAATGAAAGGGTGTATGTGTTCTGCGCGAACTTAGAATCCGGTTTCATTCTAGAATGGACCGGGTCCAGGTTGGAATTCTAACCCTGCGCAAGTACAGGGGTGCCATTCTAGAATGAAACCCTTGAATAAAGGGGGCCGTAATGTTTGTAGGTAAGACAAAGTTGTCTTCCCTTGAATTATCTCCACCTGCACCTTCCCTTTGATAAAATGGGGCTGATTTGTCTACCCCTGAAAAAATCCTTTGGCGATCTTGCGATGTCATGTCAAGAAAGTTGACACTCCTGAGTACGCAATAAACAAAGGCAGACCATAGCAAGGGGGACTACCAGGGCGGTATTGTTTGCAGGGCAGTTGTTTTTGTGATGAGAGCCGGTTGCGGCCGCTTGCAATGTCAGCGCTGTCTCCCTCTCGGAAATGTCCGGTTTTTTGACAGACAGACAGACAGACGGTCAGACCGACTAACCGACAGACAGACCAACAGAAGGACAGAGTGAGTTATAGAGCTGTTGTCACAGGTTTAAAAAAAAGTTGACATTATATCTTCACAATTCAGAAGACCAACTTCATGTATATGAATAAGATTAAAAGTTACAAGCGAGATCGGCAAAACACTGTCAGTCCGGAAATTTCCGTTCGTAGCGATCAGTGCTGAGTGTCTCTCAAAATCGTAATCACTTTCAGAACATCACAATCCCAATTCACGATGTCTTTGAGTAAAGTGTAAAAAACCCGAAAAAAAACCCAACCAAACACACAAAAAACAAAAACAAACAGAAAATCCACATTTGTGGCTTTGGCTGTGTGATAGTCTAACTGAAATGACTATTCCAACTTGGACCCAAATTCCAACCTTGCGCACGGCCGATTCTAGAATGGACCAGCAACAAGGGTTTCATTCTAGAATGGCACCCGTGACCCCTGTACTTGCGCAGGGTTAGAATTCCAACCTGGACCCGGTCCATTCTAGAATTAAACCGGATTCTAAGTTCGCGCAGAACATATGTACTGTGTGTAAAAGCCTGACCGTATCTGTGATGGTTTACGGGAGGCTTACTGTGCCTTTAAGCTGAATGATGACAAGACTGAAGTCTTACTGTGCAAAAAGAAGAACACTACATTTCCCTCTCCCCAACCTGTTTCTGTTCAAATAGGCAACACCGACATTCTTTTCTCACCATCAGCTAGAAACCTTGGATTCACCCTTTCATCTGACATGACCCTTAACAAACATATATCTTTAGTCTGTAGAGCAGCTTATTTTGAGCTTCGTAAGATCAGCACCATTCGCCACACACTCTCCTCTCAAACAACTAACACTCTTGTCTGTGCCTTTGTTCTTTCTAAACTTGACTACTGCAACTCTCTTCTCTCTGGCTGTCCTCTGTACCTCCTGCATAAACTACAAAAAGTCCAAAACTCGGCAGCACGCCTCATTCTCAAAGCACGAAAACGAGATCACGCAACACCACTTCTTCACACACTGCACTGGTTACCTATTCAAGCCCGCATTGACTACAAACTGTCTACCCTCTGCTTTAACTTCTTTTCTGGTTCGTCTCCTGCTTACTTCTCTGAACTCCTCACCGTCTATTCTCCAGCAAGACAACTCCGTTCCTCTTCTGACTGTCGCATCTTTACCATTCCACACACCAAAACCAAAACATACGGACAACGCACTTTTACTTTCTGCGCACCCACACAATGGAATTCTCTCCCCTTTCACATCCGCCACTCTCAGTCACCCCAAGCATTCAAACGAGCACTTAAAACGCACCTCTTCAGGAAATACAACCCCTGATTTTGTTTTCTCAGTCCATCAGTAGGCTACATGTAGTGTTATTTGTTGTTTTAGTGATTTTTCACCACCTATTTTATTCATGTTTTTATTACTTAGTTAGTGGAAGAATCTTTTGTAATGTATGTTTGAAGGTGTATGCTTTTAATTAAGCGTTGTTGACTATGAATGTAGATGTAAATGCTTGTATAACTGTGTTTTAATTTTAAATGTGTCAAGCGCAAAGAGCATAATTGTAAAGTTATGATGTTGCGCTATATAAATGCTCATTTATTATTATATTATTATTATTTTTCTGCGGTTGGTGTGGTTTCTTTTTTCCTCTCTTTTTTTTCCTCCTGAGTTGATCGTTATCATTTAAACAAGACCCTCAGAGAGTGCCTCCGTTGCTCCTTAAAATGGACTGAATAGTGTGTTGGCTGTGTTGACCGTCAGAATTATTTTAAGAACCAGGCTGCTGCAGTCAGTTGACATGTTTCGCATATTGTAGGGTTACCATGCTGCATAGGTAAAGTGGCTTGTATAACCTGACTATTCTGTTTCAAAACACTGTTTGTATTTTTGTAGGTTGTAGTCATCATAACTAATCGCATTTTTCCATTTGTTTCAGAAAGGAGGTTAACCTACAAGATCAACGGAATGTCAGATATGCCTCGGCCACATGAAGACTTCCAAATTTAGATCCACTCGGCATGGTGACAAGTCTTGATGAAAAGTATAGGACTGAGGACAGCAGTGGAATAAGTGGCCACATGGCAGGTACCTATTGCTTAGTGTCTGCAGTGCAAAAGACAGATAAGCTGATGGTAGATTTGCAAATGAACACAGTGCCCTCTATACTGCTGATTTACGACGGGCAAGCAACAATTATGCTGATGCAGTTTAAATGTGTGTCTGTGTGTACGTGCGTGCTTGTGCGGTTTTGTCACGGTATGTTTGTGTGTGTGTGTGTGTGTGTGTGTGTGTGTGTGTGTGTGTATGTGTGAGTGAGTGTGTGTGTGTGTGTGTGTGTGTGTGTGTGTGTGTGTGTGTGTGTGTGTGTGAGGATTGCACAAGATCTCCTTCAAGGACAACTGCACCAACAACAAATACAGTCATTTTATCTGTTTGCCTTCTTTTGAAAATTATACATGGAGTTGATATGATGCGTTAGTTGTAACTGTGTGTGTGTGTGTGTGTGTGTGTGTGTGTGTGTGTGTGTGTGTGACGGAGTGAGTGAGTTTGTGTTACTGTGTTTGTTGATTTCTTATGGGAACCTTGAAGGCTTCGCCTCTTGTTTTAACATAAGATAGTACTGATCGTTCGAATCAACTTTTCCTCTTGATCACTCAATACAAGTTGCCAAGATTGTTTTTTAATAATCAAAAACGTCCTCCACCTGTCCCTCGCCTAGAGTATACCTGTTTCACAACGGATTCCAGTGTAGCCAGCCTGACAGTTGCACGTGTAGCCGTTGACCTGATCTACACAGCTCCCTCCGTTCTGACAGGGACCAGAGGCGCACTCGTTCACATCTGTAAGGTTGATATATTTCAGTAAAAGTTGGCCCAATCGTTGATACAGAGTAACAAAAATCAAAATCAAACCAAAAAATAAGTAGATTGAAGGTCATAGTCATTATATAATCAACAACAGTCTGTATGGATATTTGCCAGTGAATCATGACCCCTGACGGGCAGACTGCCTTGTCATCATAATGTACTAATAATGATCTACAAAATCGATTTGCATATTGTAATACCTGTGTCACAGAGAGATCCAGCGTAGCCAGCCTGACAGTTGCACGTGTAGCCGTTGACCTGATCTACACAGCTCCCTCCGTTCTGACAGGGATCAGAGGCGCACTCGTCCACATCTGTAAGGTTGATATATTTCAGTAAAAGTTGGCCCAATCGTTGATACAGAGTAACAAAAATCAAAATCAAACCAAAAAATAGAAACATCACGCATTCAAACAATCGCACATACAACCAACCGAAGCAGCACAGAACAGAAACCAGAAAAAGATAAAACAATACGAAATATAGTCAACCCTGTTGTGTTCGATTTTGGCTGAACAAATTTGGTATTAATATTGATGAAAAATTTTGGCTTAATGCAAAAGACACAACAGAAACCAGATTAAGAGAATTACAGTGGAAGATATCACACAATATATACCCAAGCAATATTCTTCTCTTAAAAATGGGACTCGTAAATAATGATAAATGTCCATATTGTATTGAACAAGTTAATAATATTGAACTTTTTTTTCAACTGCAGTAAAATTCACCAATTGTGGAAGCATGTTGAAACGTTGTTTTACGATCGATATAACATGGCAATTATTTTACACGCAACAGATGTGCTCATTGGTGTGCGAGATAAGAACGGTTTGACACATGATATGTTTAAGTATCTTACCCATTTAATCTTGACAGGAAAAATGCGTATTTGTAAATTTAGATATGGGACACCCCTTGAAATATTGTTTATTTTTCAGAGGGATCTAACCCTCAGGGGCCTGTTGTAAAACAAGAGTAAGTTTAATTTGAGTGTTTGAAATGTTAATAGAGATTGATATTTATGTGATAGTGAAATGTATGATATTAGCCTACTCCAGGTGTTTAATACATGTTTGAATTAAAATTAAAACAAATTGGGAAAATGATGACACTGTCGAAGTCAGAGATTGGACAAGCAAACGGAGACTTTTCAATGTATAGGCATGAATGAATGATAATAATAATAATGAGAAGAAAAAAATATTAATAATACTACTACTAATGATAATAATGAAATAAAAAGTTGTAATTCGAATTTATAAGATAAATAAATTGAGTCAAGACTTATATATTTTCTTGTTATTTTGATTTTGTTAATTTTATAAGAAAAGAAAAAAGTGTGACCATTTGTTTTAAAACTATATAAATGTAATGAAAAAGAAGATTGCAAAGTAATAATTTCCATAAAAAAAGAGAAAAAAGGAAGATATACAAATTACTTTTTAAGAAAAAATAAAATATATCAGAACTTTTTTTTTTATAAAATAGGTGTATATTTAGGTTACATTTTGATTTAATTTTCAGGCATTTTTTTCCAATTAACTTATAGATTGTTTTATATTTTAAACGACATACATATATAATAAATAAGTTGTTGTTGATATTGTAAGATTGTAAAAAAGACATCTCCGTTTGTAAGCCCTAATATCTCAGTAGAAAAGCTGATTCAAGAAGACGAAAATAAACAAAAAGGCGTAAAATCTACATGGAATACATTTTTAATTCAAACAAGGATACAACTTTTACAGTTTGCAAATAAGCTTACAAATGACAAACAATTGGCGAGAAAATGAATGCATACTGAATAGATGTGTGTGTGTGTGTGTGTGTGTGTGTGTGTGTGTGTGTAAGTGCGTGCATACGTGCCTGCGTATGTGTGTGTTAGTGTTAGTGTATGTGTATGCGTGTGTTAGCGTTTGTGTGCGTACGGGCTTGATGTGTGTGCGTATGCGTGTGTTAGTGTGTGTGTGCGTACGTACGTAGGCCTACATGTTTGCGTCTGTGTATGTGTTTTACGTTTTGTATCTGTAACTGCTGGCTTGCTAAGCCAAAGTACAAACAATTTTCTCACCAAACGTCTGCGCTCCTGCAGCATCAACAGAAGATGACGGGTTGGACGTGACCAGCAGAGAATGACCCCTGCACACCGTGCTGGTGAAGGTGAACGACTGACAATCGTCATGCTGGCTGCAGAGACGAGCACACTGCATGTCATTGGTGACCGCTGACTCAAACGCGACGTTTTCCGTGAACAACTTGTTGTCAAGACCAATGTTCCTAAATGTGAGACTGCTTGGTCTTACTGTGGCACCTCCAAACATCGCGGCGTGGGCGAGGATGATAAAAATGTGTATCATCTTCTTTGGCTGTAAGGGCTAGCTGACCAGTACGCGAAGAATTGTTCAGAGAAATGTTGAGGTATTGAAGTTAATACTTTTTCTCAAAAGTTACGCACACTGCTATGAGAAATCAAGAATCTTTAATTTTTATACTTCTCTCAAAATCTGTTGTCGACACACTGCTGAACAAACAACGCACTCTCCTGCTTTAAAGCTGCTGCAAGAGTATCTGTTGACTCTATTGATCGACGAATTTCACATATCATTATAGATCCGGCTGGTACTGGCAAACAGATTTTACACAGGATTACGATAGAAACGCAGCATCCTGATGCATTTCCGTGTATCAAGCTATTTGAATCACAAGGAAGTGCAGAACAAGTGCACCACTATTCTGTGCCTTTCCTTCTTATATCTTCGGTATTTCATGTGCCAAAAAAGGCTTTTACTTCTTTTTGTCAAAAATGAATATATCAAAATATATCAAACTAAAGCAGATCTAAAGATTTGTTGAAGAAATTAAGAAACTAGTAAATGTTGATATGCAAAACAACAAATAACAATACTTTTGGGTCGGGCTCAGTGCATCTGTACCGTTTATGCAACTGGTCACACGACAACGGCTAATGAAAGTACTGTTGTTTAATTTTTGACAATAATGCTAGATAAGATTTACTGATTTCTCTGCAATGCTAATAAATTTTGAGTGAGTGCTGCGAATTATATAAGTCATGTTTATACTTAACAGGTGATTCATTTAAGTTTATTTTATGAAACGTTCAGTTCAATAGATAATTAGACAAAACACTACAATCAGTTGTAAACTAGACGAACAAGGCACTCCACAGATAGATGTAGCTACGAAGACAAACATAATACATGTACTTTGAGAATGACATGGAAATGTTAACAATCTCCACTATTTTATAAGACCGAGAATCAAATAGAAGAGAACCGCCTTCTTGATCTCTTCCCAGAATGGTTTTAGAAGATATCGTATGTACGCCGGCATTTTCATATTCACATAACAATTGTGTCTGTGCATATCACGCATTAAAACATAATTGTCTTTTTAATATTTTGCTCTTTGATACAAACATTTTAAACGTTAATTATCTCTTGCGCATACATAATACGTACATTCTGAAAGTTGGATTGGTAAGAAAATGTAATCATTCAATATAGATATTTGATTTTTCATAAAATACTGCTCAAATAAAGTGTGTGTCTGCTTTTGTTGAAGGGCATACTTCACAAGTACTAAACGAAACAGGCAATACACGATCGTTTTAGAAATAACGATATCCATGATATTAATGATATTGTCCTCGAAATGATAGCGAATTGGCGATTTTATTACGATGTAGAAAACAAAAAACATGAAACTACTTTTAATCTTGAACAAGCTAGGATGTTGCGTTAATGCTTTTGCAAATATCATACAACGATTGATGTGTAAAATTTCTCATAAAGAGTATCACAAAAGTGATGTGTGTGTGTGTGTGTGTGTGTGTGTGTGTGTGTGTGTGTGTCTGTGTGTCTGTGTGTGTGTGTTCGTGTGTGTGTGTGTCTGTGTGTGTGTATTTTGTGTTTGTGTGTGTGTGTCTCTCTCTCTCTTTGTGAATGTGTGTGTGTGTGTATTTGTGTGTGTGTGTGTGTGTGTGTGTGTGTGTGTGTGTGTGTGTGTGCGCGCGTATGTTTGTGCGTGTGTGTGTGTGTATGTGTGTGTGTGTGTGTCTCTCTCTCTCTCTCTCTCTCTCTCTCTCTCTCTCTCTCTCTCTCTCTCTCTCTCTTTTCTCCCATTGAAAGATCAGTTGACACTAAACAAGGCTATTTTTGTGTATAAAGTAATTAACAATGATGTTCCTCGATATTCACATGTCAGTCATGCCACAAAAATATATGGGTCCCAGAATCCGATCCCCCTCTATCACTCGTCAAGTTTAGCCTTCTGATGAGCGTCTCTCTGGAATTCCATCCCCCTACACTTCCGAAATACCACTTCTGTGAAAACGTTTAGGCGCCAGTTCCATTAACGCTTGATGGGTAAATACTTTTCATGTCTGATGTTTTTGTGCTTTTTATATTTAGTCAAGTTTTGACTAAATATTTTAACATCGAGGGGGAATCGAAACGAGGGTCGTGGTGTATGTGCGTGTGTGTGTGTGTGTGTGTCTGTGTGTGTGTGTCTGTGTGTGTGTGTGTGTAGAGCGATTCAGACTAAACTACTGGACCGATCTTTATGAAATTTGACATGAGAGTTCCTGGGTATGAAATCCCCGAACGTTTTTTTTCATTTTTTTGATAAATGTCTTTGATGACGTCATATCCGGCTTTTCGTGAAAGTTGAGGCGGCACTGTCATGCCCTCATTTTTCAACCAAATTGGTTGAAATTTTGGTCAAGTAATCTTCGACGAAGCCCGGACTTCGGTATTGCATTTCAGCTTGGTGGCTTAAAAATTGATTAATGACTTTGGTCATTAAAAATCTGAAAATTGTAAAAAAAAAATAAAAATTTATAAAACAATCCAAATTTACGTTTATCTTATTCTCCATCATTTGCTGATTCCAAAAACATATAAATATGTTATATTCGGATTAAAAACAAGCTCTGAAAATTAAATATATAAAAATTATTATCAAAATTAAATTGTCCAAATCAATTTAAAAACACCTTCACCTTATTCCTTGTCGGTTCCTGATTCCAAAAACATATAGATATGATATGTTTGGATTAAAAACACGCTCAGAAAGTTAAAACAAAGAGAGGTACAGAAAAGCGTGCTATCCTTCTTAGCTCTTCTTGTCAATTTCACTGCCTTTGCCATGAGCGGTGGACTGACGATGCTACGAGTATACGGTCTTGCTGAAAAATGGCATTGCGTTCAGTTTCATTCTGTGAGTTCGACAGCTACTTGACTAAATATTGTATTTTCGCCTTACGCGACTTGTTACATTTAGTCAAGTTTTGACTGCGTGTGTGTGTGTGTGTAGGTGTTTGTGTGTGTGTGTGCGTGCGTGTGTGTGTGTGTGTGTGTGTGTGTGTGTGAGTCTGTGTGTGCGTGTGTCCGTCTGCGTGTGTGTGTGTGAGTTTGTGTATGTGTTCTCTGTAGGACTGTCACCGTGGATGCCTGTCGTTGCAAAAAGATCATATGAGAGATCACGTTGAAATACATAATTGTGCTTATATTTAAGAGAATAATTGACATTTTACACTGTATTGACAAGAAAGGTAAGTTGTTGGAACGTTTGGTATTGACAAAAAATACGTTACAATCTTCTATCTTCTATATATATATACGACTTGTGTCTGTCTGTGTGTCTGTGTGTGAGTTCGCGATGCACGGCCAAAGTTCTCGATGGATCTGCTTCAAATTTGGTCGGCATATTCAGGTACACCCGGGACAGGACACAACCTGGTCGATATTTCAACACGTGCTCTCAGCGCGAAGCTCTGAACCGATTTTGGTTCCACCTCAGCTACCCGGGCCCCCATACCGACACACCAAAGCCGCTACACCACATCACAACGCCAAAGTTCTCGGTGGATCTTTTTCAAATTTGGACACCGTATTCAGCTACACCCCGGACACAATATCATCGATGAGATATTTCAACACGTGCTCTCAGCGCGCAGCGCTGAACCGATTTTAGTTTTTGTGTTCATTTCACCATTGCAAGTAACTCTTCCTTATCTTCTCCAGTGTTTTCCGTTTATCTCCCTTCCTTCGTGTGGCTTCAATCCATATTCCCGTTTCTAAGTTACTATTTTTAGAATGTCACTGCGCTGTCCAGAACGCTTCCCTTGCACCCGTAAGTTGTTCTTACTGTCAAAGTGAAAAGGTCGAATCAATTTATAGCCACGCGAAAAATACACTCTCACCTATCTCTATATATTTATAGATATAGATATACATATATATATACGGCTTCTCTGTGTGTATGTGTGTTTGTGTGTGTGTGTGTGGGCAAAAAACCTGTGTATTGTAGAGTTCTGTTTGTGATGTGGTCTAGCGGCTTTTGTCTGTCTGTATGTTGGTGGCCGGGGTAGCTCAGGTGGTAGAGCACTGGACTTGTGATCGAAAGGTCGCTGGTTCGAATCCGGGCAGGGACGGACACAGGTCAACTTTATGTGCAGACCCAGAGACGGTATCCATCTCCCACCCCCGTGTCACCACAGTGGCACGTAAAAGACCTCGGTCATTCTGCCATAAGTGCAGATGGCTGATACCACCTAAACACGCATACACTTGTGTATCTCATCTAAAGTCGGGTTAAAACCCGGGAACATGCCCCTAATGGCTTTGCCGTGAGGGCGTAAAACTTGAATTTCTCCCCCCCCTGTCTGTATGTTCTGGCATTTGAGAAGCCACAGCAGATAATATAGGGCTAAGAAATAAGCTCTAAAAATCTCATGTTGTTCTTACTGTCAAAGTGAAAAGGTCGAATCAATTTATAGCCACGCGAAAAATACACTGTCACCTATCTCTATATATTTATAGATATAGATATACATATATATATACGGCTTCTGTGTGTGTGTTTGTGTGTGTGTGTGGGCAAAAACCTGTGTATTGTAGAGTTCTGTTTGTGATGTGGTCTAGCGGCTTTTGTCTGTCTGTATGTTCTGGCATTTGAGAAGCCACAACAGATAATATAGGGCTAAGAAATAAGCTCTAAAAATCTCAAACCCGTTTGACAGGACTTCGCCTTCAAAGGTGATTGTGGTGAACCGCCACGCTGTCTGTCTCTGTCTCGCGATTCACCCCGGCGAATTCACCATTCCCAGTAACTCTTCCTTATCTTCTCCAGTGTTTTGCGCCTTCGTGTGGCTTCAATCCATATTCCCGTTTCTAAGTTACTATTTTTAGAATGTCACTGCGCTGTCCAGAACGCTTCCCTTGCACCCGTAAGTTGTTCTTACTGTCAAAGTGAAAAGGTCGAATCAATTTATAGCCACGCGAAAAATACACTGTCACCTATCTCTATGTATTTATAGATATAGATATACATATATAATATATACGGCTTCTGTGTGTGTGTGTGTGTTTGTGTGTGTGTGTGGGCAAAAACCTGTGGATTGTAGAGTTCTGTTTGTGATGGGGTCTAGCGGCTTTTGTCTGTCTACCATTTTCAATTAGATGAGCGAGAGTGTGCGGGGGGCGGGAGGGTGGTGAACCACTGTACATAAAGGGAAAGTTTGTGTGCGTGCCTGTGTGTGTTCTTAATCTAAGACAAATGTCGCCAATGTTTTTACAGAGTGACGTTAAATAAACGATTTTATCATCATTTATCATCTGTCTGTATGTTCTGGCATTTGAGAAGCCACAACAGATAATATAGGGCTAAGAAATAAGCTCTAAAATTCTCAAACCCGTTTGACAGGACTTCGCCTTCAAAGGTGATTGTGGTGAACCGCCACGCTGTCTGTCTCTGTCTCGCGATTCACCCCGGCGAAGCCGGGTATTCCTCTAGTTCACAAATATATCGACTAAACGGTCTTTGGGTGTGTGTGTGTGTGTGTGTCTGTGTGTGTGTGTGTGTGTGTGTGTGTGTGTGTGTGTGTGTGTGTGTGTGTGTGTGTGTGTGTGTCCGTCTGTGTGTTTATTTGTCTGTGCATTTAAAAGACGGTTGGGTGGATATATTTGTGAATGTAACGTATTTTTGTCAATAACAAACGTTCCGACAACTTAACTTCCTTGTTCTTTTATTCTGAAAAATGAAACGTTGGCAGTCTCTTTGTTTTGGGATTTACACTGTATTGAGTGTTGATGCACAATAACTGATCCAAAGTTTTGTGTGTGCATTAGGCAAAAAAAAAAAATAGTCTGTTTACGGAAACCCGACCGACCCTATTTTTGTCGCGCGACCCTAGACTTTTTTTTTGGCATTTGGGAAAAAAAAAATAAAAAAAATAAATACTTTTGTTTTTTTTGGCAAAATAACGTACAAATATGATTTTTTGGGGAAAAAAAAATATCCCGACCTACCGACCCTATTTTTTTGGTCTATGTTACCGTAAACAGATTATTTTGTTGTTGTTGTCCTTATCGTTTGTAATTGTGAGTCAGGCTGAAAGACATACAAAACACTATGTGTTCTTGTTCTTGTGATGTGTCTTTACACTATCAACAACAGATAGACGGAGTGCCCTACTCTCAATTGTTTAGTTTTTTTTTATATTTGGGCCGCGATTTACTTTCTCAAAAATGTGTCACAATTGTTCTAGAAAATCCAGGTCATTACAAATCTGCCCTGGCCTATAAAAACAAACCACATAAGAACAAGTCGCGTAAGGCGAAAATACAACATTTAGTCAAGCTGTCGAACTCACAGAATGAACTGAACGCAATGCAATTTTTCAGCGAGACCGTATACTCGTAGCATCGTCAGTCCACCGCTCGTGGCAAAGGCAGTGAAATTGACAAGAAGAGCGGGGTAGTAGTTGCGCTGAGAAGGATAGCACGCTTTTCTGTACCTCTCTTCGTTTTAACTTTCTGAGCGTGTTTTTAATCCACACATATCATATTTATATGTTTTTGGAATCAGGAACCGACAAGGAATAAGATGAAAGTGTTTTTAAATTGATTTCGAAAATTTAATTTTGATCATAATTTTTATATTTTTAATTTTCAGAGCTTGTTTTTAATCCAAATATAACATATTTATATGTTTTTGGAATCAGAAAATTATGAAGAATACGATAAACGTAATTTTGGATCGTTTTATAAAAGAAATTATTTTTTGCAATTTTCAGATTTTTAATGACCAAAGTCATTAATTAATTATTAAGCCTCCAAGCTGAAATGCAATACCGAAGTCCGGCCTTCGTCGAAGATTGCTTGGCCAAAATTTTAATCAATTTGATTGAAAAATGAGGGTGTGACAGTGCCGCCTCAACTTTTACAAAAAGCCGGATATGACGTCATCAAAGGTATTTATCGAAAAAAAGAAACAAACATCCAGGGATATCATTCCCAAAAACTCTCATGTAAAATTTCATAAAGATCGGTCCAGTAGTTTGTTCTGAATCGCTCTACACACACACACGCACAGACACACACACACACACACACACACACACACACACACACACACACACACACACACACACACATACACACATACACCACGACCCTCGTCTCGATTCCCCCTTTATGTTAAAACATTC
>NC_090253.1:58094258-58151758 GCF_037325665.1 Littorina saxatilis | reverse complement strand
CGACGACGATGATGATGATGACGATGACGATGATGACGACGTTGACGACGACGATGATGATGACTGTCGAACAGGAACATGTCCCTGTCGTGGGAACAACGTGTTGAAGACATCGTGTCACGCCTCACTGTGAGCGAGATGCAAGGCGTCATGGGAAGGGACGGGTCTTCGCGCACCGGAAGCAATCCCAGCAGCGCCATACTCCGTTTGGGAATCAAACCATTTCAGTTTTCGTCTGAATGCGACCGCGGTGCAGAGAGAGCGCCGTCTGGGAATGCGACCAACTTTCCTCAGGATATCGGGCTTGCAGCGTCGTTCAGGTGAGACGGATGGATAAGGATAAGAATCAGGTATAGTAAAGTTCTCCAAAAAGACTCCATTGAAATTCGGGTTACTTTATCAATGGAAAAAGCGAGTTGCCATTCAGTACGGCGCTATCCATTTTTGTCTGTTTCTTGTACAGTACCCGGCGAAAGAAACGCAACTCATTCGCTCACAGTTGCAAGTGATTTTTCGTCATTTTCAAATTGTCGTAAAATATGAACCAGATAAGGTACATCAAAAAGGAAGACAGATTCTTGGAGGATATTTTACTGGCTGTACGAATAGTGATACTGTTTAATCGGTTTTTTGTTTTTTCATAAACTGTGTTATACAGGGTTGGGGTCAAGCGAGTCGTGATTGCAGACGAACGTGTCACTTCGACATGCTACAAAATTCGTAAAAATGCATATTTATCAACCAGGTAAAAACGTTGTGGAGGAAATTCATCTCTCAACATGATCATTTAGTTAGAATTATTCGCCAAAGCGTAACATAATTACAAAAACAAACATAAATCACTTAGACGGTGTTATTATTTAAAACATTTTTTTTTTGGCAACAGCACCGATCTTATATTTCGCGTGTCTGAGGCGGCTGCCATAGAAACGCGAGCGAAGAACAATAACTACACCAAGCAAAACAACTACGGCTACCACACGGGGCTGGTCTGTATCTCACCTGTCCTAGATCTCTTCAGGGACCCCAGGTGGGGAAGAAACCAGGTGAGTCTTATAGCTGGTGGCATAGGTATAGATCTACATAAACTTGGCAAAAAATGATTGAACCCATTTTCGTACCGCAACTAAAGCATTCATTCCAGTGTCATTTTACTCAAATTTTATATACCATTACAGGCCCTTCACTTGGCTACTTTGCGCACTTTTCGGATTAAAGATTTCTGTTTTAAGTATCACGTGACCGTGATATTTTTTTCCCCTCCTAACTCGTCAGTCGCATGTTTGATAGATACTACTGTCAAGGTAACGAAACACGACGCCCTTTGTCGTAGCCCGTCTTGGCGAAAGAGGAAGCTGAATATTGTAATATCCGTTCGACTTAGTAATGGAACCCATGTTGATGCGGCTTCGTACGCGAAAGGATCGAACATTGATTATCGACAGGCTGATGCGTTAACCGTGAACGGGAACTGCTGAACATAACCAAATATAAGCAAAGACATACATTGTATTATGCAATACCGACACTATGACGTTGAGGGAGAGGAAGAGAGAGAGAGAGAGAGAGAGAGAGAGAGAGAGAGAGAGAGAGAGAGAGAGAGAGAGAGAGAGAGAGAGAGAGAGAGAGAGAGAGAGAGAGAGAGAGAGAGAGAGAGAGAGAGAGAGAGAGAACTCAGAACTCAGAACTTTATTACATAAGGATTATGGTTTTAGGCTTAGCCTAATCTTCCAACCTGTCCTTGGAACATATACAGAGAATAATTGTAAACAAAAGCAAAGACTGCGCACATACCTCATCAAAGTATTAAACTAATAGGACATCAAAATAATGGTCGAGTATAAACATAAAAAATATTGGACTCACAAAGTCATATAAAACAAAACCAGACACAAACAAACGTAAATGTTTTTTTAAATTTCTTAAAAAAAGTACAGCAATGTATTGCCGAACAGGGCCATATACAGGCAGCTAAAGTTTCAAGAAGAAGGGGAGGGGGACGAGGGATTACACATTCAGATTAACTACATATACAATATTTAAAAAACAAACAAACACTTAAGAGCATTGCATACATTGTCCGAGTACACAATGGAAAATAAACATCAGGGGGAGTTTATAGTGTGATCAAAATTAATGTGTGTGCAACTGCCTTTTAAAGGCCTTTAAGGATGCGGATCGTTTGATTTCTATTGGCAAAGAATTCCATAGAGATGATCCTGAAAAAGCTAAGCTGGATTTAGAAAGATCTATACGAGGAATTGGAGGAAGTAAGAGAGAGAGAGAGAGAGAGAGAGACAGAGAGAGAGAGAGAGAGAGAGAGAGAGAGAGAGAGAGAGAGAGAGAGAGAGAGAGAGCGAGAGAGAGAGAGAGAGAGAGGGAGAGAGAGAGAGTGAGAGAGAGTGGGAGAGAGAGAGAGAGAGAGAGAGAGAGAGAGAGAGAGAGAGAGAGAGAGCGAGAGAGTTGTTTGACATTATAATCCTAATCTTAATTATTATTATGAGTTGACTATTTGTGCCTCCATACGGTTTTAATAATGGTGTGAATGAAAGGAATATTTCTGTTTTATGCTTTACGTGTCATGTTGTACGTTGCAATGCTGTGATACACCACACCCGAGTTTCTCGTCTTGAGATGATAAAGTTTTCTATGTCTATATTCTCCGAGCGTGTCACTCCTACACGTCTTGCTTCTTTTTTTTTTTTTTTTTTTTTTTTTTTTTTGCCTCAGTTGCATGCAGTCCGCTTCAAGCTGAAAAATAAATGAAAAGAATGAAACCCTAATTTTTTTTTTCCTCTTTTTTTTCTCTTTTTTTTTTTTTTTTAAATTTTTTTTTCCTTCCTTTTCTCTTCTTTCTTTCTTTCTCTCTACAGCTGAGCGTCCTTCTTCATTGGCGTTTTATAAATTTATCAATTGTATGTGGTTTTCTACAATGGACAAAATCTTGCATCTTTAATGTTGGTTATTGTCTTACATATGTCTGTGTTTGGGTTGACTTAGGTTGCTTCTGAAATGACATTAAAAGAAAAAGTGGGTCGAAAGATTCCCAATAGATGGCCATTTTCTGAAATAACTCCGTCGGGTTTGTATGCTGGGTTGTGAAAGAGTGAATGCCCTTGCTTCTACTCTGACAAATAACTCCACACGTGCTCCTGTCCCCGTGTTTCCGACACACCCCTCACTACTGATTGGCCCCTCCAATGTTTGTCCGAGTAAAAAGCAAGGGTATTCACTCTTTCACAACCCATACAAACCCGACGGAGTTATTTTCTGAATTCGTCTATTGTGCTTACGAACAAATAGGGTTATGGCTGATATTACTCGTCATTGGTCTGCTTCACGAGTTATTTTCTGAATTCGTCTATTGTGCTAACGAACAAATAGGGTTATGGCGGATATTACTCGTCATTGGTCTGCTTCACGAGTTATTTTCTGAATTCGTCTATAGTGCTTACGAACAAATAGGGTTATGGCGGATATTACTCGTCATTGGTCTGCTTCACGAGTTATTTTCTGAATTCGTCTATTGTGCTTATGAACAAATAGGGTTATGGCTGATATTACTCGTCATTGGTCTGCTTCACGAGTTATGTTCTGAATTAGTCTATTGTGCTTACGAACAAATAGGGTTATGGCTGATATTACTCGTCATTGGTCTGCTTCACGAGTTATTTTCTGAATTCGTCTATTGAGCTTACGAACAAATAGGGTTATGGCTGATATTACTCGTCATTGGTCTGCTTCACGAGTTATGTTCTGAATTCGTCTATTGAGCTTACGAACAAATAGGGTTATGGCTGATATTACTCGTCATTGGTCTGTTTCACGAGTTATTTTCTGAATTCGTCTATTGTGTTTACGAACAAATAGGGTTATGGCTGATATTACTCGTCATTGGTCTGCTTCACGAGTTATTTTCTGAATTCGTCTGTTGTGTTTACGAACAAATAGGGTTATGGCTGATATTACTCGTCATTGGTCTGTTTCACGAGTTATATTCGGAATTAGTCTATTGTGCTTACGAACAAATAGGGTTATGGCGGATATTACTCGTCATTGGTCTGCTTCACGAGTTATTTTCTGAATTCGTCTATTTTGCTTACGAACAAATAGGGTTATGGCTGATATTACTCGTCATTGGTCTGCTTCACGAGTTATTTTCTAAATTCGTCTAATGTGCTTACGAACAAATAGGGTTATGGCTGATATTACTCGTCATTGGTCTGCTTCACGAGTTATTTTCTAAATTCGTCTATTGTGCTTACGAACAAATAGGGTTATGGCTGATATTACTCGTCATTGGTCTGCTTCACGAGTTATTTTCTAAATTCGTGTATTGTGCTTACGAACAAATAGGGTTATGGCGGATATTACTCGTCATTGGTCTGCTTCACGAGTTATTTTCTGAATTCGTCCATTCTGAAGCCTTGAAACCGGATCTGTGTGTGGTTTGCAGGAGACGCACGGAGAAGACCCTTACATGGTGGGTGTGTTCGGCGCAGCCTTCGTGAGAGCTTTACAGGGAGATCACCCCAGGTACATCCGGGGCGTTGCTGCGTGCGCACACCTCGCCGCTTATTCCGGTCCCGAAAATATCCCTGTTTCGAGAATGTCGTTCAATGCAGAGGTTAGTGTGTACAGTGATGCAAAAAACAGAGCCCGAAGTCGGCTTCTAAAGGAGAAAACAGCCCTTTTTATTTTAGCGTGAAAGCGCCTCTGCATGAAATGTAAAACAAGTACGGTTCTGATTTATCACAATTCTTAAAAATAAGAGGGAAGACAAAAGTCAACTTGATAAAAGCTTGACTGTAAGCATTTACGTGACTGCTAAAGTTGACTTGTCTGCTAAAAGACATTTTTTCCATAATTTTGTTTTGTTTCAGATATCAGACGTAGACCTGCGAATGACGTTTCTTCCCGCTTTTCGCGCATGTGTGGACGCCGGAGCGTACGCTGTGGAATCTTCTTACAATGCGTCAGTGATAGCGTCATCCTTTCTTCTCAGTGATAGCGTCATCCTTTCTTCTCAGTGATAGCGTAATCCTTTCTTCTCAGTGATAGCGTCATTCTTTCTTCTCAGTGATAGCGTCATTCTTTCTTCTCAGTGATAGCATCATTCTTTCTTCTCAGTGATAGCGTCATTCTTTCTTCTCAGTGATAGCGTCATCCTTTCTTCTCAGTGATAGCGTCATTCTTTCTTCTTAGTGATAGCGTCATCATTTCTTCTCAGTGATAGCGTCATTCTTTCTTCTCAGTGATAGCGTCATCCTTTCTTCTCAGTGATAGCGTCATCCTTTCTTCTCAGTGATAGCGTCATCCTTTCTTCTCAGTGATAGCGTCATCCTTTCTTCTCAGTGATAGCGTCATTCTTTCTTCTCAGTGATAGCGTTATCCTTTCTTCTCAGCGATAGCGTCATCCTTTCTTCTCAGTGATAGCGTCATTCTTTCTTCTCAGTGATAGCGTCATCCTTTCTTCTCAGCGATAGCGTCATCCTTTCTTCTCTGGATTTCCCACTCTCATGGACTTTCTCTTCCGTTTTTATACATACACACACACACACACACATGCTTACACGCACCCCCATCATCACCTCCCCACATCCTCAACTTCCATCCGCCCCTTATCCACAACTTCAATCCCCCTCCCCCTAGGCCCTATCCCTCACCTTCAACAAACACACACACACAAGCCAACGCATTTAAAGACGTCGGTCACTGATTGACCCCCCAAAAAAACACACCAATTTCGCTATTACTTTACGCCATTGAATTACCTAACCCTCGTTTATGTGATTCTTGGCATGTCATCATATTGAACAGTCTGTATCATACAGCAAGTCCGGTAGATTTATCTAATTTTGTCACACTTGTTTCAAAATACTCTGAAAATATCACAGACACAATATTAGCAAACAAACAGCGAAGTCGATTTTGAAGGTCAATCGCTGTCGTATATTTTTAAAAGGAAGCTCATAAAAATCTATCTTTGAAGGGGGGCCCGGGTAGCTCAGGTGGTAGAGCACTGGACACTGATGATCCTAGGGTCGCGGGTTCGAATCCGGGCCGGAGGGTCACGAGTGAACTTTACGTGCAGACTCAAGAGACGGTATCCAGGTCCCACCCCCGTGTCAGCTCAGTGGCACCTCGGTCATTCTAGATGGCTGATACCACCTTAACACGCATACACGTGTGTATCTCATCTATAGTCGGGGTAAAACCCGGGGACATGCCCCTAATGGCTTTGCCGTGAGGGCGTAACACTTGAATTTCTCTCAAATCTATCTCCTTCGTGCACAGAATCAATGGCGTGCCAGTCGTGGTGAACAAATGGCTGCTGACAGACTTGCTGCGAGGAGAGTGGGGCTTTAAGGGGTTCGTCTTGTCAGATGACTCCGCCGTGGAAAACGTCAAGGAGACCTTCCACTTCATCAACGACACCGTCGACGTGGTCGCTGCAGCTGTCAACGCTGGCTGTAACGTGGAGCTGTCCAGCTACAGCCAAAAGCCGTTTTACTTGTACATTGGTGTGTAGCTTGTGCAATGTGATAAAGTGGAGCCCCCCTTTTAAGACCTTAGCCAATCTAAGACATTGAGGTCTTAAAAAGGTACATTTATCAATCAATCAATCAATATGAGGCTTATATCGCGCGTATTCCGTGGGTACAGTTCTAAGCGCAGGGATTTATTATTTTTATTTTTTTTAATTTTATTTATTTTATGCAATTTATATCGCGCACATATTCAAGGCGCAGGGATTTATTTATGCCGTGTGAGATGGAATTTATTTACACAAAACATCACGCATTCACATCGGCCAGCAGATCGCAGCCATTTCGGCGCATATCCTACTTTTCACGGCCTATTATTCCAAGTCACACGGGTATTTTAGTGGACATTTTTATCAATGCCTATACAATTTTGCCAGGAAAGACCCTTTTGTCAATCGTGGGATCTTTAACGTGCACACCCCAATGTAGTGTACACGAAGGGACCTCGGTTTTTCGTCTCATCCGAAAGACTAGCACTTGAACCCACCACCTAGGTTAGGAAAGGGGGGAGAAAATTGCTAACGCCCTGACCCAGGGTCGAACTCGCAACCTCTCGCTTCCGAGCGCAAGTGCGTTACCACTCGGCCACCCAGTCCTACAGAGGTTATAAACAGGCAGTCTGTAAAAGTTAGATCTAGCATAGTAGGCAGCTGGTTTGGGGTCAAGGCATTCAAGTGTTACCTGCAAGACGACAAGAAACAAGGACTTAATTATCAACTGACATCAAGAAGTGAAGTTTCTCATTTAAACGTAGCCAATATAAATTGATGACAAAATGGCAAACGCAGTAGTAAGATTCCTTCGAATGCGTTACGGTCTTTTTGCTCGTACACGCACTGACATAGCACCAAAACTGTATACTAGACAAACGGAGAAACCCCACAGCATGAGGTGGGGGGGGGGTGGAGGGGTGTGTGTGTGTGTGTGTGTGTGTGTGTGTGTGTGTGTGTGTGTGTATAGCACAGCGTTCTACGTAAGACTGTCTCGATTGTGTTTGGAAACAGGTGGTTGGACCTATGGGGGGGGGGGGGGGGGGGGGGAGTCTTAAATTGGGGGTCTTAAAGGGGGGGGTGGTGATCTACTCTACCTGCATGATTTGAAAGGAGACACTCCCCATTGTCCAAGCTTCCTCTTTACAGGCCAAAAGGCAGAACTTTGTCTTGTATTGAGAGGTGACTGTAATTAACTGTTAATAAGGATCTTTACAATACAAGTACAGTTGTAACTACGCTGAGAGCTATTACACATGTCTACATTTTCCGTAGGTGTCCTGTCAACGGAGGTCTATTTCTAATTTACCTTTTCCAATAACAATTGTCTGATTTTGCGTAAAGGTTGAATTTTGGAAATAACGAAGGCCTACAAAAGGTGTTTTTTGTCTCAAATTTCATCAGCTCCTCAGAACATCAGACGCTTTCTGGAAGAAAGTTGACAGTTGTATTTGATAATTACAAATCTCAATTATGTGATAATTATGTAACAGTAATGCCAATTTGAAGTGTAATTGTGACCCTCCACCACGAAATGAGTCGCATGTCACCTCGCGCGGTTCTGCGCTAGGCTTAATATAAGTCCGGGGAGTGTCTGGTAACAGTGTGAGGGTCACCTTAGTCACAGGCTTATAATTCAAACAGTTTTTGCTCTTTTCTAAAAACGGTTTTCACCACTGGATAGAGCATAAAAAAACTCTTTAGGAAAATGTAAAAATATGAAAATCATGCAAAGGTGACATGCGACTCATTTCGTGGTGGAGGGTCACAATTGTGGTTTTAGAGTTTCTCCGGTATTATAAGAACAATACTATCATTATTTCGTTTCAGAGGATGCTGTCAAGCAAGGCAAAATAAAAGAGAGCACACTACGTGATCTTGTCAGGCCCATCTTCTACACGCGCATGCGCCTGGGAGAGTTTGACCCACCGGAAATGAACCCTTACCGCCAATATGACGTCACGGACGTAGTGGAAAGCACAGAACACCAGGCACTAGCTGTGGAAGCCGCGTTAAAGACTTTCGTTTTGCTGAAAAATAACGGTATCTTGCCGTTTGCCAATGGCGGACGTTATGACACTATCTCTGTGAGTAGGCCTATTTTGGTAATCTTGAAATTTAGTGTGTTAAATTCATAGCTCAGAATCCAGTGACATTCTTTACTAATTTTTGATACGAGTCCATGTAAGCAAGCCAAAGATCATTTGTCGTGAAATTACATGACGGATTGAGCTCCAAACTTTAAGCATAATTAATTAATTTGGTTGTTCAATCAACGAAAATGCACCGAAAATGGCGTACGTCGTCAACCAAGGGACATCATTTACACGAAAGGGTTGTCTCCCTTGTCCGCTCATACGGATAATTCCTTCTTTGACGCATGTAAACGAAATGCATTCGTACAGTTCATCGGAGTTCATTCCGTAACTTCAAAGGGATCTAAAATGACTTGTTATGATTACAAGTGCAGGTTCTACAAATTTGAAGACTTACTGAATACCTCTGAATTATGAGCTATGAATTTAACACACTAAAGTTCAAGATAACCCCTATTTTAATGCTTTTCTCCCTTTGAATTGATTATGTTAAGTGTTACGGCACTAAATCCGCACTGATGCGGGGTTTGTTGTTGTAAAGAGCGGAAAGTCGCTGTGCTGGTCATTTTCTTGCGTTGACCAAAGGAAATTAATTACTTGAAAACCAAACAAATCAAGATGTTCTAGCGTATTAGGCAGCTGGTTTGGGGTCAAGGCGTTCAAGTGTTACCTGCAAGACGACTGGTGACTCTTGATGGGTCATTGGTGGATGAAAACAAGGGCTTAATTATCAACTGACATCAAGAAGTGAAGTTTCTCATTTAAACGTAGCCAATAAAAATTGATGACAAAATTGCAAACGCAGTAGTAAGATTCCTTCGAATGCGTAACTGTCTTTTTGCTCGTACACGCACTGACATAGCACTTAATACTAGACAAACGGAGAAACCCCACAGCATGAGGTGGGGGGGGGGGGGTGGAGGGGTGTGTGTGTGTGTGTGTGTGTGTGTGTGTGTGTGTGTGTGTGTGTGTAGCACAGCGTTCTACGTAAGACTGTTTCGATTGTGTTTGGAAACAGGTGGTTGGACCTATGGCCAACAATACAGACCAAATACAAGGCGATTATGCAGCTAACACATCTCCCGCCTACCTGACCTCCCCCCTGGCTGGTCTGAGTGGACTCTCCCAGCACGTGAAGTTTAGCAGTGGGTGTGTCGACACTCAGTGTAAGAGCTATGACGCTGATGGTGTGAAACGCGTCGTCAGTGAAACTGAACTCATCTATGTTCTGCTGGGAACTGGTGAGTGTGTGTGTGTGTGTGTGTGTGTGTGTGTGTGTGTGTGTGTGTGTGTGTGTGTGTGTGTGTGTGTCTGTAGTTGGTTGTGTGTGTGTAAGTGTGTGTGTATGTGTGACTGCATGTGTATGTATGTTTGTGTGTGTGTTTGTGTGTGTGTGTGCGTGTGTGTGTGTGTGTGTGTGAGAGAGAGAGAGATAGAGAGAGACAGAGAGAGAGAGAGAGAGAGAGAGAGAGAGACACAGAGAGAGAGATAGAGAGAGAGAGAGACAGAGAGAGAGAGAGAGAGAGCGAGCGAGAGAGAGACAGAGAGAGAAATAGACAGAGAGAGAAATAGACAGAGACAGAAATAGACAGAGACAGAAAGAAACTGAGAGATAGCCAAGTCAAGTCAAGTCAATATTTATTTCAAAAACCCCTGGGGTTACATGCAACTATGCTAAGCTGTGCATTTATAAGACCAAAACCAAATAAATCGTTTCATACATTACTTGTTATTTTAATGCATGTAATTTCATTGATATCAATATCACTGAAAACAATTCTTCGAGTTATCTTCTTTTTATTTGAAAAGGTCAAGCAGTGGAGGCTGAAGGTCATGACAGGGCTGACCTTGAGTTGCCTGGTTACCAGAAACAACTGCTGTTAGACGTCATGGATACGGGTATACCTATTACGTATTTTGTGTACGTTGTATGTGTATGACGAAAGAAAGATGAACAATCTGTGGAAACTGTAGTTCTGCATGAAACACACAATCTTCAGAGAAAATTGTTTTGATAAGAGTTATTCTCTGTTCAGATACAACCTTGAACTTGAAGTTAAATCAAAGGGAGAAAGTCATATGTCAGTGGGAGATCATCTTCTTTTGTTCAAATAAATCGTTTAATGAAATACGGTAGCGAGTAAACGAAAAACAAATGTTTCTTTTTTTCTGTCACGGCGTAGGGGAATGGCATAATCAACAGTCTTCTGAGAATATTGCTAGTAAGAGGGTTGTTTACCAGCTTCTTACAATATACAATGACATATGCAAATCACTCGATAATAGAATAACTACCCAAGCAATTTTCTTTGATATATCCAAAGCATTCGATAGAGTTTGGCACCGGGGCTTATTGCATAAACTCGAAGCCGCTGGAATTAATGGGCCATTATTAAACTGGTTTACAGACTACCTAACAGATCGAAAGCAAGCAGTTGTATTAAAAGGCAGTAAATCAACTTATCTTCCAGTAGTAGCGGGAGTTCCTCAAGGTTCAGTGCTTGGACCCTTGCTCTTCCTAATTTATGTAAACGACATTGTACGTGATATAGAATCTACGATTAAGCTTTTTGCTGACGACACTAGCATGTACTTGTCTTTAGCCAATCACAACATCCGTGCCGAAATTTTAAACTCAGATCTTGAAAAAATTGTAAATTGGGCAGAAACATGGAAGGTAGCATTTAACCATGCAAAAACTGAATTGGTGAACTTTTGTACACAAAGAACCCCTGATATCGCAGATCTAAACTTTGGCAATACCATCCTTGAAAGTTCCCAAAATCACAAACACTTAGGAATAATAATACAAAACAACTGTAAATGGGATGAACATATAAAATCTCTTGTTGCAAAGTGCAGAACTCTCGTAGCTTGCTTGCGTACATACAAATATAGACTGAGCCGAAAATCATTGGAAATTATGTATAAATCCTTCATTCTACCACACTTTGATTATTGCGACATAATATGGGACAATTGTAGCAAAACTTTAACAGATGAACTCGAACAGTTAAACCTAGATGCAATACGAACAATCATCGGAGCTGTCCGCGGAACCAGTCACTTTAAGCTTTACGGAGAATCTGGACTCCAATCATTATCTGAAAGGCGTAACCGCCATAAACTAACAATGTTCCATAAAATTACTCACGACAAGACCCCCCCATACCTACAAGCAGCACTCCCACCTCTCGTAGCAGCCAACAACCCCTACCACAGACGCCGCCCCTTAGAACGAAGTATACCCCCACATCGAACAGAAACGTACAAAACATCCTTTTTCCCTTCGACAACAGTACTCTGGAACCAACTACCTGAACAAATACAGTTAACCGACTCCCTCGGGGAATTTAAACATTACTTAACAAAAGACGACACACAAATTCCTGTTTACTTCTACAGTGGCAGTCGACAAACACAAATAATCCACACAAAAATGAGACTTAATATCAGCGATCTAAAGAAAGACTTAGTTGAGCGGCACCTTGCGCAAAATAGCGTATGCGACTGTGGTGATGGAACAGAAACTGCAACACACTTCTTACTAGAATGCCGTTTACACTTAGCTGCAAGAAACAACACAATCAACAAACTAACCAACAACTTCATACACACAGATATTCTACTTCATGGAAACCCCACCTTGCAAACAAAAATTAACAAAAAAATCTTTTTAACAGTGCAGGAATTTATTGGACAGTCCGGCCGTTTCGAACAGATAAACATGTAAAGTGAAAACAAAATCGATACGTCTACTCGTCTCTCTCTCTCTCTCTCTCTCTCTCTCTCTCTCTCTCTCTCTCTCTCTCTCTCTCTCTCTCTCTCTCTCTCTCTCTCTCTCTCTCTCTCTTTCTCCCCCTCTCTCTCTCTCACTCTCCCCCTCTCTCTCACTTTCCCCCTCCCTCCCTCCCTCTCTCCCTCCCTATCTCTTACTCGCTAACACCATAAATATTATATATGTATTCTAAAACTGATTTTTGTTTTGATGTGCAATTTTCATTCAATTTTCTTTTCATGTTTGCTTGCTTTTCATTTAAACTGTACCCTCCCCAATCACATAATTCACCTCCCCCACCTTTTAAACGGAGACAGACAGTATTCCACAGATTTGAACAGGAAAATTTTTTCCACCGTACACTCGTTCATTAAACGTTCAGGCCGCTTTGGGTAAATCAGAATAAATGCTCTACAAGCCAGACAACAACTTTAACTTCTGCACATCTCCTACCCATCCCTCTTCTTTTATTCATCTTCTTTCCCTCCTTTCTTCCTTTACTGTCTTTCTTTATCATCATTATGCAACGTTCATTACGTTATTAATAGATTTGGTTTATTGAGACAAATTTTTCAGCCGTTACCGCCTTATGTTGTACTGTCATGCAGGAACACCACTATAAGCTTCTAGCTTGTTGCTGTTTCTGTGAACTTTGTATACATGTCATGATTGTAACCTTTGTTAAAATAAACTTATGTTTAAACCAAGAGGGTCGATAATAACGTTGATACCTTTAACTCTAACAAAATATACGAATAATCTTCTTCTTCTTCTTCGTCGTTCACTAGATGGAGATGCCAATCGCCCGCACGAAAGCAGCTGTCCTCTGTAGGTCCTCCAGGCCGCCGAAGAGATTGACCCTTAGGAATAATCACTCGGCGTCTTCATTGTTCTGTTTTGAAGGTTAAATGACACCATTCTTCGAGAGAGGACAACAAGACCAAAACCTTAAATTCACTCTCGATACTTGATATGGTCATTCTTCTTTGGTTTAAGCATGATTTTAATTTCCAGATAACATAGGGCGGCATGTAATTCAAACGAAAACCTTGGGACCACACAACAAGCTATGCTTATATTAAGTGTGTACATCTTCACAGAAAATGTCGTATACATTCAAGTACTGTCAAAGTCCAAATAATGCTAATACCCTTAAAAAAAACACTTCTTTCTTCTGTCAGCCAACAACACGCCCATTGTACTGATGTTGTTCAGCGGCGGGCCTGTCAACGTGACGTTTGCTGAGTATGACGTCAGAGTGTCGGCCATCGTTCAGTGCTTTCTGCCGGGCCAGGCCACCGGTATCGCTTTGCGTCACTTTGTTGCGGGTGACGTCACAAATGCCGTACCTGCTGGCAGACTGCCGTTCACCTGGCCTGCTCTAGCGTCACAGGTACGGTGAAACCCCCTTTTAAGCCCCCCCCCCCCCCCCACACACACACACAAAACAGTTGAGTTTGTACTGACTTGCTCTCGTGTCGAAAATATATCGCTTTCGATTATTTTCAAGGCAGTTAGATAATTCATTGATTAGGAGCCATACACATAAAGAGTACAGTGAAACCTGTCACTAAAAGAAAAAGTAGGGGGGGGGGGCGATGCTGTTCAAATTTAGCACCCCCCCCCCCCCCCCGATGCAGTTGAAATTTAGCATTTGAAAGAGGTATTTTGGGCCTGATTTGGCACCCCGTTTGCTATGTGAAAAGCATCTGGAACCCTGGTCCCCCCCCCCCCCCCTTAAATCCAGCCCTGGACTTCTTATCTGGCTTTTTTCCCCCGACAGGTTCCTCCCATGACGAGCTACTCCATGGAGGGCAGAACGTACCGCTACGTGAGGGAGCCCCCTCTGTACCCGTTTGGCTACGGTCTGTCCTACGTGACCTTCGAGTACAGCGCGCTGGTCTTCCCCTCCTCTGTGCAGGCCGGCACTGACCTTCATGGCTCTGTGGTGGTCACCAACAGGGGCAATATGACTGCTGATGAGGTAAGGGGGGGGCAAGAGAGAGAGAGAGAGAGAGAGAGAGAGAGAGAGAGAGGGAGAGAGAGAGGGAGAGAGAGAGGGGGGAGAGAGAGAGAGGGGAGAGAGAGAGAGAGAGAGAGGGGAGAGAGAGAGGGAGAGGTTGTGTGTATGAAACACATGATGCAGGTGACGTAACTATGTGGTGCAGGTGTTACGTATATAGTTTGATGTTACAGGTGGTACAAGTGTACATTGACTGGAAGAACAGCTCTCTACCTGCACCGAGATTGCAGCTGGTCTGGTTTGACCGCGTGACGATACCGGGAGGACTCAATGCCACGGTCAGTTTTGCTGTGAAGGCATCCTCCATGGCTCTCTGGATGGACAACAAGTGGACAATTCCAGCAGGTAGG
Source organism: Littorina saxatilis (assembly GCF_037325665.1). NCBI lineage: Eukaryota > Metazoa > Mollusca > Gastropoda > Littorinimorpha > Littorinidae > Littorina > Littorina saxatilis. The sequence goes on along the minus strand of NC_090253.1, from coordinate 58,136,973 downwards.
CTTTCATTTTATACACAATGTATCCAATGAACATAACCATGTTTGAAACGTAACCATTGAGAGTTCGAGAAGGGACCAAATGATTTATTTTAAGGTGTTGTTGTTGTTGTTGTTGTTGTTGTTGTTGTTGTTGTTGTTGTTGTTGTTGTTCTTCTTCTTCTTCTTCTTCTTCTTCTTCTTCTTCTTCTTCTTCTTCTTCTTCTTCTTGTTTTGTTTTTCCATCTCTCTTTTTCTCAGTCTGTATACAATGTTTCTTAATTATGTACAGGTGACATGGGTTTGTATGTGGGAGGACAGCAGCCAAACCAGACGACCAAGGCGCCGTCCAACGTTCTGTCAGGCGTGTTTCACGTGCAAACGCAGTTGTACGAGTGACATCGCACAGCGCAATTGCTCTACTTTTCATGATACGCAACTGATTAACTGTCATGATAGCCACGCAAGCTCACCTCCGGATGAGTCTCTTAAAGATGCGACCAGAGCAGGATGGTTCTTGTGTCCATCAAGATTTTGTGAATGTGGCAGTATTAAACACTGAGAAAAAAATGTGTTGTTGATATTCTGTTGTTGGATATTTCGAAGTGGTGTGTGTGTGTGTGTGTGTGTGTGTGTGTGTGTGTGTGTGTGTGTGTGTGTGTGTGTGTGTGTGTGTGTGTGTGTATGTGTGTGTGTGTGTGTGTGTGTGTGTGTGTGTGTGTGTGACGATGTGTGACGCTCCCCCTCCCTCTCTCTCTCTCTCTCTCTCTCTCTCTCTCTCTTAATATAACATCTTAATCATCATTTTATTAATCAATGAACCACGTTATTATAACTAGTGTTTTGTTACTTTTAACCTGATTACAAATTCTTAGTTAATTAGTTATTCGTTTGGCTGTTCAATACATGTTATATAAATATATAATTGTAATGTATAATGTCATGTATGTCTAAAAGGGACAGGTTGGAAGATTAGGCATTGCCTAAAACCTTTATCCCTTTGTATTAAAGTTTTGAATCTGAATCTGAATCTGAATCTCTCTCTCTCTCTCTCTCTCTCTCTCCACACGGTCATTTCTGAAATACAGCGCTTTTTGTCATGGCGCCCTTCAAAATTGACACCAAAACACATCGTTTTTGACAGCCCATGCGATCGACACCTGCATCAGTAGTAATGGCATCACACAAGAAACTCGCAAGACAACACAATAAAACAACCTGTTATGGATAGATGATGATTGATTTGACTTTATCCCTGTATGCAAAAAGTGCCAAGCTGTGTCCAGGGCCGGACCCAGGGGGGGGGGGGGGGGGGGGGGGGGGTTCCAGGGGTTCCGGAACCCCACCCCTGGAAAAAGCATGTACCTTGCTTTGACTTTTACTAGTTTTAGCACCAAAACAATGCTGCTCTTAACCCTCAAAACAAGGCCCAGAATGCACCAGATTGCACAGATTTTAACCGTTTTTCAAAACTTTTCCGGGGGAGCATGCCCCCGGACAACCCTAGTTCGCGCGCCTGCTTTGCAGGCGCGTTCGCTGATTTGCCCCCCCCCCCCCCCAAAAAAAAGGAGGAACCCCCCCCTTACAACTCATTTGGTCCGGCCCTGGTGTCTGGTATGAATTGTCGTGTTTTTTTTTTAAATTGGTACGTTACGATTTTGCCAGGTCAATTTTGGAGGTATCCCGATTATTTGGGCGGCGGTCACGTGACCCCTGTAAGAGAATTATTTGACGCGAAAGGTGTGCCAGATAGCGAAGTCGAGTGCCTTTAATAGCATTGAACGTTTGAATAAAATGACACGGGAATGAATGTTTTAGTTGGGGTTTGAAGATGGGTGCGATAACTTTTTTGCAGTTTATTTAAATGTGACGTTGCGGTGTGGGGCTCTTTTCTGGTATAATAATAATAATAATAATGATAATAATAATAATAATAATAATAATAATAATAATAATAATAATAATAATAATAATAATAATAATAATAATAATAATAATAATAATAATAGTGGCAAGCTTATATAGCGCGAACCATGGGGTTAACCCACGCTCTCCGCGCTTTACATCAACTTGAACTGAACAATGCAATACATGTTTACAATAAATAGTATCCTAGTTCATACAGTAGTGTAAATGCCATAATGCATTAATTATACAAACAACAACATCCAAAGAAAAACACACACTCACACAAGTTAAAGCTAAGTACATAGTAAGAAAAATAATATGTTAAATCACTATATCATAGCGCGCGCACACACACACACACACACCCACACTCACGCACACACAGCGCAGTCGATCACACCCACACACATAAACACAAGCGTGAAGCGATAGTACAGGGTATTGAAAAAGCAAACGCTTGGTATATAGTCCGGCTGAGGGCCGGGCCGCCAGTGACGTAGGGGAAGAACTTGACCCCTGTTCTTCAGTAATACGGACCACGTGCCTCCTGTTCTGACAAACTACAACGATGCTAGAGCGCTCAAAACAATTTCAATCGCCGCATTTCAGTGCCCCCTCTGGAGAACTTGCACGATAATACTTGCTGTACTTGCTCTGACTGTACTTGTTACATTTTAGCGGAGTTGGCCCCGTCTTTCCAGCGCAAACAAAAAATAAGAGCAAAATCCCAGGACCACCTTCAACAAATTGAAGAAAAACGAGATAAAGATTGGTTTCAGTCATGCATAAAGAAACTTACTTGAAGTAACCCCTAACTAATCCTCAAGCTTTCAACAAAATACACCAAACAGTCTTCTTTATACGTGAAAGTTGGTGATTTCATTTATTTTCTCTCTGTTTTGAATAGTTTCTTTCGTTTTTCAAGTTGTTATGCTTCAAATAATGTTCTCATCAAACTAATACAAATAAATCCGATGCACATTTGAACAAGTTAGTCTGACTCGCACACTAAGTTGTATCCTCAAGTTATTTGGACTATTGTGGGCTTTTTGTTTTTTCAATCGTTTTTTGGTGACTTCTTCACTGGTCAGTCCATGATTATTAAGCGCTCAGGCTCCTAAAATGAACCAGTTGCAAATTCTTCTGTATTTTATTTTTTTCTGAATTTCTATAAAAACATACTCGCTCTAATTAGTTGGACATAACGGTGATGACTGAAGCCGGCCGAACAAAATGATACTACTGACCAAGCATAACTCGCCCAGAATAAAAGCTAGTTCAGGGGCGGATCTGGGGGGGGGGGGGTGCAATGGGTGCAATTGCACCCCCCCCCAGCGGGACAAAAAAAAAGAAAAAAAAAAGAAGAAAAAAAAAAAGAAGAACAATGTATCACCTGAAAATAGCACTTTACACGCTCAGATTGCACCAGATTGCACAATTTTGCTTCCTTTTTAAAAAAAAATTCCGGGGGGGCATGCCCCCGGACCCCCCTAGCATGCTCGGCGCTTCGCGCCATCGGTTCGGCGCTTCGCGTCTTCGCTGATAAGATACAAACAAAAAAAAAATAACTTTGCACCCCCCCCCCCCTTTCAAAACCCAGATCCGCCCCTGTAGTTATCAGTATGACACAAAAAGAGGTCAATATTCTGGGCCCTTATTTAAAAAAAGAAGAAAAAAACTCGGCAAAGCAACCTGAAAAAACGTTTCTATACAGAGGTCAAACAATGATTGCCGCCGGCGATCGTGAAGGTCAGTTGAGAACAAGCAATCATACTCAGAAGATGATACTACTACTAGTACTAATTGCCCTCAAGAACGACTTCATAAAAGTTGTTTTGATTTAATAAAAATTTAAAAAAATCTCGTCCGTCCGACTGGCCACTGAGCCAGACTATTCACATTTTACGGGTTGACTGACTGATTTTAGGTTACGTTGACTGTCACGAACAGTTGATTCTGTGCTCATTCTCTTCATTTTCTTTTTCTGTCTAGTTCTTCGTTTTACTGAGTTTCTTGTTGTTCTTTTGCTGATAAAGACGAAAGTCAAAACTAGTTCATGAGTTATTTGTTCTTGTTGCTGTTTTCTGGTTAAATGTAGTGTACAGTACACAGTAAAAAAAAAATAAAGGTCTGCCCAAACCTCCCTTATCAATCCAGCCGCTTTACCGCAGAGTGGCTTCCCTTCCAAGCACTGTTCAAAGATGGCGGCGGTGAGGCTGCCGACCTTGGCACCTCGGATCTTACTTTCAGTTTCTCAGCAAAGGCTCTGTGCGGCGCGGGCTTTTTCAGGTATCAGAAGAAAGTGAAGTGTTATAGTATAGGCTTTAGTGTTCCTTTGACTTAAAATGCCGCCCCCTGTCAACGCCAGCCATAATATTGCACGCCTTAGTTTTGTTTCCCTGGAAATCTTCAGCTCAGATGAGCCTGTGCCAAAACGTGGGCAGCAAGAAGATACCTACCTTTCAAGAATGAGTAGTGTGTTGCAGAAGCAACCCCTCCCCCCCCCCCCCCCGAAAAAAAAGAACAGAAAAAAGAATAGTGAATGGTGAAATAATCTTCATAACCATTCATGATATTAATTTCATTGAACATTCTTAAATGCAGTGATTAAAAGTAAAAACGATTACAAAATGAATATGTGCAATGTCTGTGGGTTTTGGTTTTTGTTTTGGTAAAGAATTTGGTTGTAAACGTAACTCATGTGCATGTTTTTTTTCCTAAAGATGATCTCTTGATGACTTACATTTTCAGATAATCAAGGCAACAGTTATGATCTCGTCGTCATCGGAGGTGGTTCTGGTGGTCTGGCTTGCTCAAAAGAAGGTATTATAACAAACATTAACAATTATGGCAAGAGTGTACACAGGTCTGCAGAGTAAAGGTTGAAATGCTTGTTGCACAGGGATGGCCAAATCTGACGCCCGGTCGCCAGGGGCGAGTAAAAAATCCACTGGGCTGGTAGAAACTGCCTAGCAGCTCGCCCGGCTGGCCAGTTAAAATTCTGGTAAAATGCAAAACTTGTTGTACTATCGAGTTATAAAGTCTATAAACACTGCAGATGCAGGAACTTCTGTCGTCTGCAAAATCATAGCGAAACAAATAACAAGGCTCTTGTGTGTGTCACCACTGTTTTTGTGTGTGTAAAGAAATCTAACACTCATAATTTGTTATGTGGTAATGGTATGTACCTTGCCAGTAAGTTGAGTAACATTTCTGGCAGGCTAGCTACTTTCTTGGAAGTAACTCGCCAAGCCAAGCTGGCGAGTTACATTTGTGTGATTTGGCCATCCCTGCATATGTTGTTGCGACCAAGATGTTCGCAAAAGCTTCAGGCATACTCATCCCGTTTTTGATGACTGCTAGATGTTACTAAATCAGATTGCAGTGTAACTGTAACAGAATAATAAAAATGTATACTATAGCAGAGAGGAGAAGAGTGGCTGATAGTGATACAGATTAATAGTGTCTTTAATACATATTTGTTTAAAAGTATATATATATCACCTGTCTTGGGATTTTTCAGCTGCTCGGCTTGGCAAGAAGGTGGCAGTGCTGGATTTTGTGAAACCTTCCACTCAGGGTACGTCGGAGAATTTTTTTAATTTTTTATTAAAGTTTTTTTTGCTCACCTTGGTAATCAGGAGAGGCTTTGTAATGAGCAATGTAACTTGTAACAACAGACGGTCGTCCATCCATCTCGCTGTCCATACAAGCATTTCCTTTTCTTGTTTGAAAGAGCGTGTACATTTTGAGGTTGTTTTCATGCCTACAGGGACGATGGGGTCAGGAAGGTAACATGTGTGTTTACACCCCATTTCAAGACCTCTAAAAGGGCGGGGATGTAGCTCAGTCAGGGGCGGGGATGTAGCTCAGTCAGGGCGGGGATGTAGCTCAGTCAGGGCGGGGATGTAGCTCAGTCAGGGCGGGGATGTAGCTCAGTCAGGGGCGGGGATGTAGCTCAGTCAGGGGCGGGGATGTAGCTCAGTCAGGGGCGGGGATGTAGCTCAGTCAGGGCGGGGATGTAGCTCAGTCAGGGCGGGGATGTAGCTCAGTCAGGGCGGGGATGTAGCTCAGTCAGGGCGGGGATGTAGCTCAGTCAGGGCGGGGATGTAGCTCAGTCAGGGCGGGGATGTAGCTCAGTCAGGGCGGGGATGTAGCTCAGTCAGGGCGGGGATATGGATGTAGCTCAGTCAGTGCGGGGATGTAGCTCAGTCAGGGCGGGGATGTAGCTCAGTCAGGGCGGGGATGTAGCTCAGTCAGGGCGGGGATGTAGCTCAGTCAGGGCGGGGATGTAGCTCAGTCAGGGCGGGGGTGTAGCTCAGTCAGGGCGGGGGTGTAGCTCAGTCAGGGCGGGGGTGTAGCTCAGTCAGGGCGGGGGTGTAGCTCAGTCAGGGCGGGGATGTAGCTCAGTCAGGGCGGGGATGTGGCTCAGTCAGGGCGGGGATGTAGCTCAGTCGGTAGCGCGCTGGATTTGTATCCAGTTGGCCGCTGTCAGCGTGAGTTCGTCCCCACGTTCGGCAAGAGATTTATTTCTCAAAGTCAACTTTGTGTGCAGACTCTCCTCGGTGTCCGAACACCCCCATGTGTACACGCAAGCACAAGACCAAGTGCGCACGAAAAAGATCCTGTAATCCATGTCAGAGTTCGGTGGGTTATAGAAACACGAAAATACCCAGCATGCTTCCTCCGAAAGCGGCGTATGGCTGCCTAAATGGCAGGGTAAAAACGGTCATACACGTAAAAGCCGTGGGAGTTTCAGCCCATGAACGAACAAACAAACAAAAAAGACCTCTAAAAGTGTGAGAAAATTAGTTCTTAAAACTAAAAGGGAGGGAGCCTTGAAATGGAGGTTAATTTACAGAGGTTATGACAAGACAATCTGAAAAAGTAAAGTCTGTAAACGGAGGAAGTCTTAAATTTGGGGGTCTTAAAAAGGGGTGCCACTGTATACCCAGAATGTCTGCCGCTCAGGACAAGACCACTGAACAGAACACCTAGACTTTTAAAGAGTGATCATTTTTAATGAGTTTGTACATTTTGCTTTTGTATTGACGTGTGCAGGTACACAGTGGGGTCTGGGGGGTACGTGTGTCAATGTGGGCTGCATACCCAAGAAGCTGATGCACCAGGCAGCCATTCTCGGACACTCGCTCAACGATGCTCGGGCCTATGGCTGGGATGTCCCTCAGAACGTCCCATTTTCCTGGTAGGTTTAAACATCATTTGACAAGCAATTCTTTCTTTTTGAGTGATTTATACAACAATGGATGATGAGGCATGCCTACAATGTCACGTGGGAAAACAAGGGAATGTAATGATATGATGTATGTGTTGTATGACTGATACTCACACACATAGACAGCCCTGTGAAGGCGTGTATAGTAATGATTACACTGTATTGAAGATAAGACTAAAAGGTAAGGTTAAACACAAGCACAAAGTAGAGAGTACTGAAGCAAGAGACTGTTCACTGTGATAGCTGAATGCAGACTGCCGCAGAGGCATGCAGGGCTAAGCTGAGGCTGGCTGTGTGGCCAGGCAGTATGGACAATCATGACTTATAGAGAGCAGATATCACAACAAACTACTCTTCCACAACACAAGCAAGCCCGACAGAATTATTTCACAAATTGGTCTCTTGTACCTGAGATGAGAGGATGATTTTGGAAGCGAGAGGTTGCGTGTTCAGGCCTGGGTCAGGCCGCAATTTTCTCCCCCCTTTCCTAACCTAGGTGGTGGGTTCAAGTGCTAGTCTTTCGGATGAGACGGAAAACCGAGGTCCCTTCGTGTACACTACATTGGGGTGTGCACGTTAAAGATCCCACGATTGACAAAAGGGTCTTTCCTGGCAAAATTGTATAGGCATAGATAAAAATGTCCATCAAATACCCGTGGGACTTGGAATAAAGTAAAAAAATTCCATCTCACACGGCATTAAGTCTCAGGAAACATGAATACACGCATGCAGGGAAAAAAATATGGGTAGCGCCGTATGTATGGCAGCTCGCTTTCCCCGGGGAGAAAGCAGCCCGAATTTCCATGAGGGTAACCTCACTGGACTGTAAATCTTATCCAATCCAATCCAATCCAACCAGCCTATCCTTTATGACAGACATACAGAAGTCATGTTAATAGACCAGGAGACACTGTTGAATACAGTTTTCTTTATGTGGGGTTATCCTCCCACCAGATCGGCTTCACAATTGACAGATACCACTGTAACGTTATAACATTTGACACAGATCGAGACTGCCAGTGTTCCTCCGTGACCATGCCAGCGGGCAAGGTGAACAATGACTATCGAGATCTGTGTAAAATGTCATATTTTGGTCTGGCTCAGAGGAACACTGGCTGTCTCGATTTGTGTAAAAAGTCGTATTAAATTACATATTCTTACTCCGAATCACATATATAGCAGTTGACACCGTCTGGTATGCTAAGGTACTGAAAGCGCTACCCATCTTTAAAGTAATTAAAGGGAAGCAACCCCACACCAAAAAAGCTGGAACTAGCATATGGTAGTGAGCTACCCCCTGGGAGTTACCTCCCATTAGCTACTTCCCATCCCACGCACGTGGCTACTTCATTCCGACTTCAGCTGTCCTGGTGAGAGGTCATTGAATTTTCTGTGCGCTACTGTGGCTGCCTTGTGCTGTTTCGTTCACCTGCCGGCCACGTAACTCATCTTGTCTCCCGTGCGGGCGCCTGTTTTGGTGAGCTCGTTCTGTATTTTTCTGTTTTCGAACTTGTGCGTTGGTTGCTGTCTGTTGTCCTTTGGACATTGTTCGTCAGTAACCTGTTGTGCTTTCGCCATTTTGTTTACAGTTAGCTTTGCTGGCTTGTATTTTGTGGCGTGTTCACTGACGCTTGTGCATTGTGTGTTGCAAGCTTGGTTCGTTTTTATTTTGCTGTAGTTACTGCTTAGCTGTCCGTTAGGACTTTCGTTTTCAGTAACTTTTTCTGTGAAATTTTTTCGCTTGTTTCTTGTTTGTTGTTGGTCAGCATGGCAGACCAGGATAAACGTAAGGGTAAAGGAGACATTAAGGGCAAGATTAAGCCCAAGTCCTCTAGCTCTAAGCCTGTTGTATTGGTGTCAGACGCTGCACGCAACACAATTTTGTCAGTGCCTATTTCACCTCCGCTTTCTAGCACCCCCGTTTGTGCTAGTTCTACTGTTGTTTCTGCGCCCTCTGCTTTGTCGGCGTCGGACCAGGGGACGATTGTGTCCTCTCTCTTGCAGACTCTTATCCCGGAGATTCGCTCTCTGGTACAGACAGAGATGCAGCGCTCGTCTACTCCAGTTAGCGCTGCCGTTCCGGTTTCGGGGGGGGACACTCAGTCCCTCTCTTCCGGGAAGGTTTCTTCTGTTTCCGCTCCTCAACTTCCTGTCTCGGGTGGAGACGTTACAAGTAAGTTGAACCGGTCCTCTTGCTCTCGTGAAGCGCCTGGACAGCCCCGTGCGGGCAACGGTTCGTGTGCGCAGGGTCACTCCCTGCTTTCGGCTGGCGGCAGGCCTCCTCTTGTAGAGCAGGACTCTGTTAGCCAGCAGCGGCGACCGTTTACGGTTACTGCGCTTCCGGCTCCCGCCGGAAACATAGGTCCCCCCACGCTTGCTCGCAATGCCAGCCGCGATGGGATGGATCATGAGCTGGCCTACGGGCTTCACGGCTTCCGGCCGCAGTTCGTGCATTCACCGCTTCCGCCCCCGGCGGTTATGGTGTCTGCATTTCCGGCTTCGGCCGGACACGCTGTCCCTCTACCGTCCACTTCCTCTTGGATGGCGGAGAGGGAACAACAGCGTGATGCTTTTGCACTTCCGGTGCTTCAGCACGGACGGTCGTCTCTTTCCTCTGCTGAGGTTTTGACTTCCGCCCAACCACATCCGGCGTTCTCGGACGGTGTTCCGGTTTACCCTCTCCCTACTGGGCAGGGTTTAAACCAGGACGATGTTCGTGGGTACAGGTTTCCGGTTTCCGGTCATCCAGAGTACCCTTCAGCCACTGTGGTTGATGACTACGGTCGTTCTTCGCTGATGGATCAGTCTGAACTGCAGTCAGTGGTCAGCGAAGACACCCGTACTGTGTTTTCCTCTCAGCTCAAGTCCATTCTTGACTCTGCAGCCGAGGTGACTTCGCGGTATTTTGCAGAAGGTGTAGCGACGTCCGCTACTTCCGTTTCGGCGGCGCCTTCAGCTATGGCAGACTTCCTGCCGGATAAGGATGACGCTTCCTCCTTCCGGTTTGTGGAATCTCCGTCTGTCTCATACCACCTGTCCCAAGTTCTGGTGCACCCGAACAAACGGAGCAGTGGTATTCCGGTTGAGCCGTTCCCTCTTCTGGCACCTTTTGGGCCGGTTCCGGAACGGGCTCGTGGTTGGCTTGCGGATGAAGGGCAGTCCTCTTCCTTTGTGCATTCTGCACAGAAGAGGATTGCTTTCCCTGTCCGTAGCCGCAACCTCACCACTTCCTTTGCTCTCCCGCGTGCCATCTTACCGGTGACGCAGGAGCTGCAGGCTTTGCTTGTCAAACCAGTCAAGTCTGACTCGGTTGTGCCAGTGCGGGAGGGTACTCTTATCTCCCTGGAGGAGATCGGTCGTCAGCTCTTGGAGCTGGCTTCCATCTCCGAGACGCTGGTGCGGGCACTGTCTCGGTCGTTGACCGACTCTCTTGTCCCTTTTTCCCTCAGTGAGGAGCAAAATGCGGATGATGTCTCCTCCCTGCTTACGGCCCTGGCGAAGGTCAATGAGGAACAGACTCGTCTCTCCTCTTTGCAATACGCGCATGCGGTCTTGACAAGGAGGGAGTTGTTTCTTGCCAACTCTCAGTTTGCCGATCAGGCTACCAGAGACACACTACGTGTGTCTCCGGTTGTAGAGGGATCGCTGCTCGGCCACATGGCGCTTGTCGCTCGGCAGGCAGAGATTCAGTCCAACAAGGACGCTCAGTTCCTGGACATGGCTCTACAGGGCGCGAAGCAGGCTAAGCCTTCCCAGCAGGGGAAGTCTCAGCCGAGTTCCAAGCCCAAGCCTGCTCAAAAGAGGCCTGCTCAGCAGAGCTCTCGAGGTGGCAAGAAGAAGACAGTGTCGGGAAGGGGGCGTGGCGGCTCTAACAGCAAGCCTCACCCCCAATGAAGCGCCCCCGGTCTCACCCCCCCCCCCGCCCTCCACTTTGGTGATGGCGGGGGGCCTCTCCCGGGCACTCACCCATTGGATGGTCTCAGTAGACAGCCAATGGATAGTGGGAGTTGTGAGATCGGGCTTCCGTCTCTTATGGCGGGAGGAGAAGGCTCCTCTTTCCCGACATCCGCCACGCTTCAAGCCCCCCTGCTCTCAGGAGGCAAGATCCGTTCTGCAAACGGAAGTTGCCTCCCTGGTGCAGAAGGGGGCAGTGGAGAGGGTCCTGGACCAAAGCTCCCTGGGATTTTACGGGCGCCTTTTCGCCGTGCCCAAAGCTTCAGGGGCGTGGCGTCCGGTCTTGGACTTATCTTTTCTCAATACTTTCTTGAGAGAGATAAAGTTCAAGATGGAGACGCCCGCCAAGGTCAGAGACTCTCTCCGCCCAGGAGATTGGGCGACCTCCATAGACCTGACAGATGCATACTTTCACATCCTGGTGCATCCGTCCGACCGGAAATGGCTTCGTTTCCGGTGGGACGAGCAGGTCTACCAGTTCCGCGCCCTCCCTTTCGGTTTGTCGCTCGCACCATGGATTTTTACCATGGTGGTCCGACAGCTGGGCGCTCTGGTGAGGTCTCAGGGTATCCGCCTGCGGGTTTACCTGGACGACTGGCTCGTTCTGAACCAGTCCCAGGCAGGCTGCACGCAGCATACCCAGACGGTTCTTCGGGAAGCCCACTCGTTGGGGTTCTCGATCAACGCGTCAAAGTCGGAGCTGACCCCGTCGCAGACGTTCACCTACTTGGGGATGTCCTTCGACACGGTCGCTTGGACTGTCCGCCCCTCTCAAAAGAGGGTGGACAAGCTCCAAGCTCAGATACGCTCGACTTTGCCCCTCCTGCAGGCGCCCCTTCGCTCTCTTGCCTCCATCTTGGGACAGATGGAATCCATGGCTCTGTTGGTCCCTCTGGGTCGGGTACACAAGCGTCCTTTTCAGGCAGCTCTGAAGCCGTTTGTGGGCTCGACTCGGGTGGATTGGAACGTCCTCGTCCCTCTCCAGGGATGGTTCCAGTCTACCACCCTCCCGTGGTTGGACACGGAGTGGGTGTGCAGAGGGGTTCCGATTGCCTTGCCTCCCCCGGACTTGGACCTGTTCACGGACGCGTCCTTGCTGGGGTGGGGGGCTCACACGGACCTACACACGGTGTCAGGTCTGTGGTCGGTGGAACAGAGCCAGTGGCATATCAACCGGCTGGAACTAGAAGCAGTAGCTCTAGCTCTCACCCGGTTTCTGCCCTCCCTGCAGGCCAAGCATGTTCGTCTGTTTACAGACAACACGACAGTGGCAGCTTATATCAACAAGCAGGGAGGCTCGCGGTCCCCGTCTCTCTCGGACAGGACCTGCGAGGTCTTGAGGTGGTGTTACCAACACCGCATCTCGATCTCCGCCAGGTACCTTCCAGGGAGGCTGAACACTCTGGCGGACGCTCTCAGTCGCTCCGGCAGGGTGCTTCAGTCCGAGTGGACAGTCACTCACGGGGCACTGCTTCGCCTTTGGACCCAAGTCCCAAAGCCTCTCGTCGACCTGTTTGCCACCAGGTTCTCGAAGAGGCTCCCGGTGTTCGTCTCGCCATTCCCGGACCCTCAGGCTTGGCGAGTGAACGCTCTGGACATTCCCTGGACGGGTCTGGAGGCGTACGCCTTTCCGCCTTTCCCATTACTCGGCCGAGTAATTCGAAAGGCGGAGCTGGAGGGGCCGGCCCTTCTACTTCTGGTCGCGCCCCTCTGGCCGTCGCAGGACTGGTTCCCAGACCTGCTTCGGCTCGCCCAAGGTCCTCCCATTCCTCTCTCTCTGCGAAGAGGGGAATTAGTGCAGCCCCGAACAGGCATTCCACACGAGGAGCCCAGTCTTCTGAAGCTTCACGTGTGGATGTTGTTCGGGACTCACTGAGGCGCTCTGGTGCGTCTTCTCCGACGCTGGACTTGGTGGGCAGCTCCCATAGGGCTTCCACCTCGTCCGTATACGCCTCGCACTGGAGGGCCTGGGCCTCCTGGTGTTCCGCTAAAGGGGTGGTTGCAGTGGCTCCTCGCTCTATGCAGGTCGCCAACCACCTCTCGTTTATGTTTTCGCAGGGTGCCTCCGTCTCCTCTATGAGGGTCCGGCGCTCTGCGATCTCTGCTACTCTCAAGCAGATCGGCCGATCTGTTCAAGTGGGGGGGGTGATCGCTGCTGTCATTAAGGGCGCTGCTCTCAAGGAGGTCCGGTCTCGTTTGCCCGCTCCTAAGTGGGACCTGTTCCTTGTTTTAGCGTTCTTGCGGTCCGCGGAATTTGAGCCTTTGAGCGAGTCGAGTCTCTACAATCTCACTCGCAAGACTCTTTTTCTGGTTCTTTTGGCTACGGCCCGACGGGGTAGCGAGGTCCACGCTCTGTCGGGTCTGCCAGGTGACATTTTGTTCGAGTCGGACGGCTCAGTATCTCTTCGTTTCCGTCCCGACTTCCTGGCCAAGAATCAGGCTCCGGGGCAGGCCTCTCCGTTGGTTCGCGTCAAGGCCTTGACCAACGCGTTGGCTCCGGATGACCCTGATTCGGTCAACTGTCCAGTTAGGGCCTTACGTCTGTATTTGGCTCGGACTCAGCCGGTTCGTTCCTCCTCACAAAAGCTATTGTTTATCTCTCTTCTCACTTCAAGGGAGAAAGACGTTTCAAGAGTTACGTTGGCCCGGTGGGTGTCGTCCCTTATTCGGCAAGCCTACAGTTGGTGTCACACAAGTGGGGGGGGGGCTCAGCCTGCCTTTCCCCTGGTCTCGGCCAGAGCCCATGAGACTAGGGCGTGGTCTTCGTCTTTGGCCGTTCTTCGCTCGCAACGGCTTGACGAGGTGCTCTCGACGGCTTACTGGCGCTCAGAAGATATTTTCATTAATTACTATCTTCGAGACGTGGCTGCACTCAGACAGGATGGATCTCGCGGTCTACCTGCCCTTATAGCAGCCGGCCAGTTCCTGTCCAGAATGTGATGGTGAGTTTGATTTATTTCTTGCCCACCGCCATGTTGATGTTATCTGCTATATATGTGATTCGGAGTAAGAATATGTAATTTAATGGAAAATTTCTAAAGTAAATTTTCATTTCATTAATATACTTACCCGAATCACATATCGAAGTCCCTCCCGCCTGCCCCGCTGTTTGTTTCGGTTTTTCTCTGAGCCGGAATGAAGTAGCCACGTGCGTGGGATGGGAAGTAGCTAATGGGAGGTAACTCCCAGGGGGTAGCTCACTACCATATGCTAGTTCCAGCTTTTTTGGTGTGGGGTTGCTTCCCTTTAATTACTTTAAAGATGGGTAGCGCTTTCAGTACCTTAGCATACCAGACGGTGTCAACTGCTATATATGTGATTCGGGTAAGTATATTAATGAAATGAAAATTTACTTTAGAAATTTTCCATTTTAGTCAAAAATACAAACAACATTTATGTATCGATTTATTTTAGGTAACATTTCTTTTATTTTGTACAGTTCAACGCGTGCACAAACATGCACTCTTTAGTAGTTTCGACCGCCTAAATAGGATTTTTGGCTCACGTAAGTGTAGCCTATGCGATGCTAACTTTTGTCTGTCTGTGCGTGCGTGCGTATGTATGTCTGTGGTAGAAACTTTAACATTTGAAGACGTCACAACATTTGAAGACGTCACATTATGACGTAAGAGGGTTAGACGTCACGCGAAGGAATTACTGAAAGTCTCGGTCATTGTTATTTTGAGCGGGCCGAGACTAGTTTTTTCTTCGAAATCGACCATTCAGATCTAGATCTAGTGTCTCGCTTTCTTGCACAGTGTCACCTATGCCGCTTACTGTGTGTGTGTGTGTGTGTGTATGTGTGAAGAAGTGATTGAGTTTGTGTTACTGTTTGTCGATTTCTTACGTGAGCCTTGAAGGCTTCGCCTCTTGTTTTTTAGGCTTTTTGTTCATAACCTCTGTAAATTTACCCCCATTTTAAATGTAAGACTTCACCCCTTTTTAAGATCTGATTTTCTTATATTTTTTGAGGTTTTGAAAGGGGGGTTCCGCAGTACAATATAACATAATCTGTTTTATGTCATCCTTGTAGTTAACTGAATATGGGTAAAATGTTCGATGTTGCTGAATACTTTCGTGCCTTATTCGAGATGTAGTCCCGAAAGTACGGTGACTGATGGATTGTAATTTTATGTTTGTTTTACAGGGAGTGGCTGTCAGACGCAGTCCAGAACTACGTCAAATCTCTGAACTTCGGACACAGAGTACAGCTCAAAGACAAGTAAGTGCAGTGGATCCCTTCCTGGAAGCAAGGCCTAGCATTGTAAGCCGTTCGGCGTACTTTACGCCGAAATAACATCTCCAGTACGCGGAACTCGATTTGGTGTACTCAGAAATGCAAAAACCTGTTATTCCCAAACGGTAAACCCAAACAGTCCCCGCTTTCGTTGTGTGCGCCGTCCGGTTCAATTCTCAATCGGTTTGACAGTTTGCTTGAGCACGTACTTCCTCTGGCATCGCGCGAGCATGCTTTGTGCCGGTGTTTTGTGGCTCTAGACTTGAAATAATGTCTCGAAGCGACATTGTTGAACATGGTCGGCCATTCAGTGACAAAGAATCCAGGTATTCCTGGAAGTGGGAATGGCTGGATTTTGTTCCGAAGGCGGAAGGCAAGTCAGAAGAAGTAATGTGCCGATACAGACTATGGACTATGGCATAATTTAGTTGCTCAATCTTCTTTGGGGGGGGGTTCATTTTAGGTAAAAAATCTCCAACAAATCTTCAAAATCCCCGCCTTTGTAAGCTGAACTCACTTTTTCCAATGCTAGGCCCTGTGGAAGACCTCTAGAAATGAGAAAAGCAGGTCTTAAAAAGGAGGGAGTCTTAAAATGGGGGTACATTTACAGAGGTTATGAACAGAAAGTGTGAGAGAACAGGGTCTTAAAAGGGAGGGAGTTATTAATGATGGGATGTCTGTAAAAAAACCGAGGTCTGTTGAAGCAGCACGTAGCATAGTTGGTAGCATGCTTGCTTTAACTCATTGTCTCCCAGGTACGGATATATCTGTACCCACTCATATGGCTCTATCTGACCAGGTACGGATATATCCGCTCAGACTGTTAGCTTCAGTCACTTCCTGTAACGTCCATCTAACGCCTGCATTCCAGCGTGTTGATACACAGTTACTACAATTCTGAGTGACCTGCTGCAGCACAGCTGGTCTCGGCTTAAAAAAAAACTTGGTCAACATAGGTGGGGTAGAAAGTGTGAATTATAACCAGGTGGTCGCTTTCGTCAAGAGATTTATTTATCAGAGTCTGTGTAGACTCTCTTCCAGGTCCGAACAAACAAACAGTTAGTCAGACAAACAAAGGGCCAAGGACCTCTGGACTTCCTGAGTCACAAGCTTTTACTCTAGACATTGTGTAAGCCTGGGCTGATGGAGGTGCACGAAGCGAAACTGGGTGGCACCCGACTGGGTGGGAGCCAGCCTCGGGGTCCGATTGGTTGAAATCACAACAAATCTCAATTTCAACCAATTAGACCCCTCAGCTTGCTCCCACAAAGCTGGGTGGCACCCAGTTTCACTTCGTGCACTTCAGCTCAGACTGACGGTCTGAACAGTTTCCTAAGTGCAGTGATGCAGAACAGAAAAGAAGCCTGAAATGGATGATATCCCGGGTTTGTCAGTTTCTACATTAAACACAAAGAAGGTTAATGCTGCACACGGGCCACAGTCAAGCCCTTACATTTATCCTATCTCACAATATTCACAACAATAAACGTTCACATCTTTACCACGTCATTGATATTTCACCCAATGGTGATACTACATCTGTATTGTATATTTCAGAAATGTGACATTATTAAACCCAGAAGTGATAGATTTGTATCACATTTATATCGTACTTTTCAGAAATGTGACGTACATGAATGCACTGGGAAGCCTGCTGGACCAAAACACCATCAAGACGGTGGATAAGAATGGCAAAGAGGTGAGCAATGTTTTGTGGGTTGTGTACATGTATGCAAGGGAAATGTTGGCACCAGACAGGCAGTGGTACAGTGGAACTCCTGTGTAAGACCTTTACAAATCTGAGAAAATCAGGTCTTAAAAAAAAGGGAGTCTTAGAATGGAGGTACATTTGCAGAGGTTATGTATGAACAAATAATCAGAAAAGTAAGATCTTTGAAACCCCCCGCGGGTTAGGGGGAGTCCCTTATTGGTTGGGACGAGAAAGAATTTACCCGATGCTAACCAGCATGTCGTAAGAGGCGACTAACAGGTTCTGTTTCTCCTTTTACCCTTGTTAAGTGTTTCTTGTATAGAATATAGTCAATGTTTGTAAAGATTTTAGTCAAGCAGTATGTAAGAAATGTTACGTCCTTTGTACTGAAAACTTGCATTCTCCCAGTAAGGTCATATATTGTACTACGTTGCAAGCCCCTGGAGCAATTTTTTGATTAGTGCTTTTGTGAACAAGAAACAATTAACAAGTGGCTCTATCCCATCTCCCCCCTTTCCCCTATCCCATCTCCCCCCTTCCCCCGTCGCGATATAACCTTGAATGGTTGAAAACGACGTTAAACACCAAATAAAGAAAGAAAGAAAGAAAGATCTTTGAAGGTGAAAAACTCAAGTCTGTCAAGGGACAGAATCTTAAAATGGAGGTAAATTGACAGAGGTTGTGATCACAGGTGGGGAGGGTAATCCACTATCCCCTTTACAAGTTAAAATGGTTATTTCAGGATTTAAAGGATGGTATATATTGACGGGAAGAAAGGTGGCAGAAGGGTGGTGGTAACGTTGGTGTATTTGGCTGTGGTGGCGTTGATTCCCGTTCTGTATTTTCTCCTACTGACGGATTTTATTTTGCAGCAAATACTGAAAGCCCATGATATTGTGATAGCAGTTGGGGGAAGGCCTTACATTCCTAGCGAGGTGAGTGGTATGCTTTGAATGAGTGTTTTTAATCTTTTTTTTTTCTCAATTTTTCCCATTTCCATTGTTTTATATATTACCCATTGCTGGGAAATTAGGGTCGCTTCCTCCCAATGAAAAGCTAACAGCAAATAGAGTTGCAATACCCAGGTGTGTGTGTGTGTGAGTGTTTAGGTGTAATCAGCCACCGGCACTTATGGCAGAATTGCTGAGGTCTTTTATATGCCACTAGGGTGGGACAGGGATACCGTCTCTGAGTCTGCACATGCACACAGTTGACCCGTGTCTGTCTCAGCTTGGATTGGAACCCGTGACTCAAGGACCACAAGTTTAGTGCTCCATCAACTGACCTACCAGGCTCCTATACGGAATTGTTAAATTTTCTTCATGATATATCAATGGAGATATTTGACATAGGTTTATGGGGTCTCATGGGAGGAGCCCGGGATACATAAGGCCAAAAAAAAATAGGTCTGTTTATGGTAACATAGGCCAAAAAAATAGGGTCGGTAGGTCGGGAATTTTTTTTAATTTTTTTTTTTCTCCAAAAAACCATATTTTTACGTTATTTTGCACAAAATTTTTTTTTTTTTTTTTTTTTCTCCCAAATGCCAAAAAAAAAGTCTAGGGTTGCGCAAAAAAAAATAGGGTCGGTCGGGTTACCGTAAACAGACCTATTTTTTTTTTTGCCTAACCAAGTATGAGCAATGAGAGATTAGCACAGTTTAATCGTTGTTTGTACGTGCAGACGGGCGCAGTGGCCTAATGGATAAGACACCGGCCTCCCAAGTGGAAGGTCGTTGGTTCGAATTCTGGCTGTGGCTGGTGGGTTAAGGATGGAGATTTTCCCGATCTCCCAGGCCAACTTATGTGCAGACCTGCTAGTGCCTTATTCCCCTTTGTGTGTACACCCAAGCACAAGACCAAGTGCGCACGGACAAGATCCTGTAATCCATGTCAGAGTTTGGTGGGTTATAGAAACACAAAAATACCCAGCATGCTTCCCCCGAAAGCGGCCATGGCTGCCTAAATGGTAGGGTAAAAACGGTCATACACGTAAAATTCAACTCGTCCAAACAACCCCCCACTCCCCCCACGAGTGTACATGTTTTAGCCCACGAACACAGAAGTGGAAGAAGAAGTACGTTCTCTGAGCCCTTCACTAACACATTATGGTCATATCGGTTGGAATAGCTGTGTAAATTTGCTTCATTGCAGATTTGACATTTTCTGAAAACAGTACTGACGGTACACATGACAACATAGGTTTAGCGCGTCGGGGGACCCTCACCATGAATGTCTAGCATGTTATTTCGCCTTCAAGCTAGTATGTAAAGGATTCTCTCGGATGGATGTCTTTTTGGGGAAGGGCTGATAAGGATAATATTCATACAGTCCTGTGAGGTTACCCTCTTGGAAATTCGGGCTGCTTTCTCCCTGGGAAAAGCAAGCTGCTATACAGTATACAGCGCTACCCAGGTTTTTGTGTTGTCTTCCTGCATTGTATTCATGTTTCCAAGCCCTGAGACTTTCGCTGTGCTCTGTGATCTGGCAGTTGCGTTTTGATGTTGACAGATACCAGGAGCTGTGGAGCATGCCATCACAAGTGATGATATCTTTTGGAAGACAGATCCACCGGGGAAAACGTAAGGCCCTGCTTCATGCGTTTGGGGTGTAAAAAATGTTTTATTTGATAGGACCTTTGCTTTAAGATTCGAGTGTCGTTTTGGGTGCATCGTTTACATACAGTTTTACTGTTAGATATCCATGTACATGCATTATCTCCATTCCTTCAGCTAATTTTACTTTACAGTACTTTTCCAGCATCTTGTCTTCATCATTGAAAATTGGACAGGGAAACGGGCGGGGATGTAGCTCAGTCGGTAGCGCACTGGATTTGTATCCAGTTGGCCGCTGTCAGCGTGAGTTCGTCCCCACGTTCGGTGAGAGATTTATTTCTCAGAGTCAACTTTGTGTGCAGACTCTCCTCGGTGTCCGAACACCCCCGTGTGTACACGCAAGCACAAGACCAAGTGCGCACGGAAAAGATCCTGTAATCCATGTCAGAGTTCGGTGGGTTATAGAAACACGAAAATACCCAGCATGTTTCCTCCGAAAACGGCGTATGGCTGCCTAAATGGCGGGGTAAAAAACGGTCATACACGTAAAATTCCACTCGTGCAAAAAACACGAGTGTACGTGGGAGTTTCAGCCCACGAACGCAGAAGAAGAAGAAAGAAGGACAGGGAAAAATACTCCCAAAAGTCTGTTGTTGGTTACCAAATATTCACAGAAAATACTACCTTTTTAAAAAAAGAAAACGTGGGGTTGTTATTTATTAATGTTTTCTTTTTTCTGTCAGTGGGTTGAGCTTGAAAATGACTGTGTCTGCTTGAGTAAATCAGAGTTGGATTTTGTTAATTTAGGTATCTCTTGTTATGCTTGGTATGCAATGAATTTAATTAAGTTGACACGGTTTTATTGGTCCATAACCCATGGGGGCATTTTGAACAATAAATACAATCATGATATATGCTAATATAATAAATAAAAAATAAAAATAAAAAAAGTTATGAAAAGCTGTTACAAATTCTATTAATATTAAGTATGGCATTAGCAGTTAGTGTCAAAGCATGCTCAAACCATGATCTACGTAAAGGATATGTCTGTTTGTCTGTCTGTCTGTAAAAAATTCCATTTCAAACGGCAGAAATTAATATGTAAAGCGCGGAGAGCACAGTTAATTGTGGTTCGCGCTATATAAGCTCTTCATCATAATAATAATAATAATATACCTTTGTTGTTGTTGCAGATTAGTTATTGGTGGAAGCTGTATCCTTTTCAATCAATACGACAGGGAGGCACCAAACTTACAGTTTTACTTCAGAGGCTCTCGGGTTCAGATTTATTGTGTTTTATTATTAGTTACGCTTTTGATCTGAATTGTGGAATATTTCCCCTAATAATTTCTTTGTGTTGTCAGCACGTTTCAACAGAGTAAATTTGACGTATTTACTTACAACTAGAACGCATGATTTAGACATTTCTCATGATCAACATGCACAGGCATCACCTTCTCAACCACATAAAGAGTCTGTATTATCCTGTCCCAAGATAGGCCAAATGGTTCTAAGAGGACGTTAAAACTAATTATCATCTGTATTATTGGTTTAAACATAAGTTTATTTTAACAAAGGTTACAATCATGACATGTATACAAAGTTCACAGAAACAGCAACAAGCTAGAAGTTTATAGTGGTGTTCCTGTTCCTGTATTATTAATCATTACAATACAGTTAGCACTGGCAATTAATTTGTGTTTCTACTTTGACCAAGAGCAGTTTCTTTAACGGTGAAGACATTGCACTCGAGTGTGCAGGCTTTCTCACTGGTGTTGGGTTCGATACCAGCGTCATGGTTCGTTCTTCGTGTCTACGGAGCTTCGACAAGGTAAATGTTTAGTGGAACCTTTTTTGGAGACCTCCAAGAATCTGAGAAAGTCAGATCTGAAAAGGAGAGAGTCTTAAATTCAAGGTGTATTTACAGCCCTCCAAGAATCTGAGAAAATAAATGTCTGAAAAGGTGAGAGTCTTAAATTCAAGGTGTATTTACAGTCCTCCAAGAATCTGAAAAAAAACATGTCTGAAAAGGAGAGAGTCTTAAATTCAAGGTGTATTTACAGACCTCCAAGAATCTGGAAAAAAAATGTCTGCAAAGGAGAGAGTCTTAAATTCAAGGTGTATTTACAGACCTCCAAGAATCTGACAAAAAAACATGTCTGAAAAGGAGAGAGTTTTAAATTCAAGGTGTATTTACAGACCTCCAAGATTCTGAGAAAGTCAGATCTGAAAAGGAGAGAGTCTTAAATTCAAGGTGTATTTACAGACCTCCAAGATTCTGAGAAAGTCAGATCTGAAAAGGAGAGAGTCTTAAATTCAAGGTGTATTTACAGTCCTCCAAGAATCTGAAAAAAAAACATGTCTGAAAAGGAGAGAGTCTTAAATTCAAGGTGTATTTACAGTCCTCCAAGAATCTGAAAAAAAACATGTCTGAAAAGGAGAGAGTCTTAAATTCAAGGTGTATTTACAGACCTCCAAGAATCCGAGAAAAAAAATGTCTGAAAAGGAGAGAGTCTTAAATTCAAGGTGTATTTACAGACCTCCAAGAATCTGACAAAAAAAAATGTCTGAAAAGGAGAGAGTCTTAAATTCAAGGTGTATTTACAGTCCTCCAAGAATCTGAAAAAAAACATGTCTGAAAAGGAGAGAGTCTTAAATTCAAGGTGTATTTACAGACCTCCAAGAATCCGAGAAAAAAAATGTCTGAAAAGGAGAGAGTCTTAAATTCAAGGTGTATTTACAGACCTCCAAGAATCTGACAAAAAAACATGTCTGAAAAGGAGAGAGTTTTAAATTCAAGGTGTATTTACAGACCTCCAAGATTCTGAGAAAGTCAGATCTGAAAAGGAGAGAGTCTTAAATTCAAGGTGTATTTACAGACCTCCAAGATTCTGAGAAAGTCAGATCTGAAAAGGAGAGAGTCTTAAATTCAAGGTGTATTTACAGTCCTCCAAGAATCTGAAAAAAAAACATGTCTGAAAAGGAGAGAGTCTTAAATTCAAGGTGTATTTACAGTCCTCCAAGAATCTGAAAAAAAACATGTCTGAAAAGGAGAGAGTCTTAAATTCAAGGTGTATTTACAGACCTCCAAGAATCCGAGAAAAAAAATGTCTGAAAAGGAGAGAGTCTTAAATTCAAGGTGTATTTACAGACCTCCAAGAATCTGACAAAAAAAAATGTCTGAAAAGGAGAGAGTCTTAAATTCAAGGTGTATTTACAGACCTCCAAGAATCTGGAAAAAAAATGTCTGCAAAGGAGAGAGTCTTAAATTCAAGGTGTATTTACAGACATTATCAACAGAAAGTCTGAAAAAACACGGTGTAAGATAGGGGGGAGGGGGGGGGGGGGAGGTCTGAAATTAATGTGGGGATCTCAAAAGGGGGGTTCCACTGTCACTGTACGGTACTGATGTCTGATATTATTTCTGTTTCTTATTCTGTGAATGTTAATAGAAGTGTTTGATGTTTTTGCGTTTTAATATGTGACCCTCCACCAGGTTTGGCGGAAATTTATTTCACAGAGTCAACTTTGTGTGCAGACTCTCTTCGGTGTCCGAACCTCCCCCCGTGTACACTACATTGGGTGTGCACGTTAAAGATCCCACGATTGACAAAAGGGTCTTTCCTGGCAAAATTGCTTAGGCACAGTTAATAATTGTCTACCTATACCCGTGTGACTTGGAATAATAGGCCGTGAAAGGTAAATATGCGCCAAAATGGCTGCAATCTACTGGCCGTATAAAATTTCATCTCACACGGCATCACTGCAGAGCGCCTAGAACTGTACCCACGGAATATGCGCGATATAAGACTCATTGATTGATTGATTGATTGAAGGGAACGAGTCGGATGTCACATCGCGCGGTTCTGCTCTAGCTGCCTAATATACGTCCGGGGGCTGTCAGGTATCAGCGTGAGGATCACCTTAGTCACAGGCTTATAACTCAACAACTTTTGGCTCGTTTCTAAAACGGTTTTCACCACTGGATAGAGCATAAACAACTTTAAGAAAATGTCAAATTTTAAAAATCATGCGAAGGTGACATGCGACTCATTCCGTGGTGGAGGGTCACATATACATGTGTGTTATTTTTTTGCAGCTTATGTCCCATGAGTGTCATGTACAGTACCTACTGGTTTTTTTGTTTTGTTTCTTGTTCTGTGAAATGTAATAGAAGTGTAACTTGACGTTTTGTTTTGTTTTTACTCTGTGTATTCTTTTCTTAATGCAGAAAATGTTCCATAAGTGTTCTGTAAAGAGTCCCGTTTACTCCGATGTCTGTCGTTTTTTCTTCTGTGAAATTTAAAAGAAGTGGTGTTTGATGTACTTGATTTGTTTTAAAATTTTACTCTGTGTGTTCTTTTCATGCAGCAAATGTCCCATCTCGTGACGGATTACATGGCCGCCGGAGGGACAAAGTTCCTGTGGAAATGTCGACCCAAGGAAATAGAGAAAGGATCTGACGGCCGATTGCTTGTGTCTTACATCACTGAAAAAGGGGCGCAGCAGCAGGATACTTTCCAGACTGTGCTGTTCGCTACTGGTTGGTCTGATTGCATAGCACTCAGATTTTTGTTTGTGTAATCACTTATTGATGCTTTTAAACCTATTACTGATTTGTCTCCTTAGTCCCATGTCTCATTTTGATTGTGTAATCCTGTGGTGCAATCAAATATTTGTTTTTTTCTGTTTTCTTCACTCTTTGTCTTTTGACTTGGCGCATAGAGGATGAAAGTCGCTTGTTCATTTGAATTCTTCTTATTCTCTCAGATGCTAGGAGATTGATTCCGCACAACTCTCACTTACTCTGTTTGGACATGTCATATGCATTTAGAGTGCTTACTTCCCTTTGATTATCAGATCTTAGCACTTTATATAATTCTTAACTATTTATTTGGTATTCCATCAGTCTGCTGGCTGTCTGTTTGTATGCTACTTTTATGAAATTGTGGTGTGTTTGCAGTAACAATTTGCAGCCAACCTTAAAGGCACAGTAAGCCTCCCGTAAACCATCACAGATACGGTCAGGCTTTTACACACAGTACAAACACCTTTTCATTTAAACACTCACCAATTGAGAACATCCTAGGTGCCAAACGAGGCGCCATTGTTCTTCAGGACCAAGTCCACGAAAATAAATTCTTGGAAAATGTCTCACGCTCAACAGAAAGCAGCCAGGATGTTCCCGTTCGGTGAGCGTTCAAATGGAAGTATGCTTGTACTGTATTTAGACGCTCGGGGAGCTCTGTGGTGGTTTACGGGAGGCTTACTGTGCCTTTAAAAGTGGGATCCACTGCACAACCTTTTCTGTCTTTTGTTACATGTACATGTATTCTTTTGCACAGGTCGCAGACCTGACACAGAGTCCATTAACCTTGAGGGTGTCGGGGTCAAGGTTGACCAGGAGTCACGGAAAGTGATCGGAGGTCATGAAGATGACAACGAAAGATCATCAGTCTCAAACATCTACGCCATTGGCGATGTTCTGCATGTGAGTTATGATTTGTTCATCTACAAGCGCAAGACAGATACGGATTGATATGGTTGTGACTTTGTTTTACCACAAGTGGATCATCTACAAGTAAATATCAACCATTGGCTGCAGGTGACTCGAGGTGATAAATGCGCTCTTTTGGTCGATTCCACAAGCTGATATTACTAAAAGTAGAAAAGGGGAATTCTGTGAAGCTGTTAAAGGGGAGTAACTCATATTAATGTGGTAATCGTGCAAACCTTGTTGTATGCTACCAAACTTCTACAATTTAAGGTGAAAGATTTAGTCACTGCAGTTTGGTGATAAATGCTGGTTACAGTAAGGGTTTAGAAAAAGAAAAGAAGAATTGACAGATAAAATAAGTCGCGTCAAGCGACGTTGTCCAACGCTAAAGAAGAAATTCTGTAGAACGCTAAAGACGAAGCTGATTTTAAAAAAAAACTTTATTTTTTTGTTCAGGAACGGCCAGAGCTGACACCAGTGGCTATCCAAGCTGGCAAGAAGCTTGCACATCGCTTGTACGGCAAGGCTGGAACACAGATGGATTACACCAAGGTCAGTGCACAATAAAACTGCTACACAGTATACTGTATAGCGATAAACATTGAAAGAAGGAATTGTTTTTGATGTATTGGTAGACTTGATTAACAGTGCGACGGACGCGTGTGAGGCATGTTTGAATCATGGATGTTCAAATGCTGTCTGGAGTACGCTCATTTTTCTGAAAATACACCAAGTTTGTTTGAGAATACTCCAAGTGCAAAACAGGGGTTCCCAGGTCTGTGGCAAGTATTAGTACTGATAAATTGTGTCCAACTATTGTGAGTGTCTCCGTGAAAAAGAAGCTCAGATGTGCATGTTGTGCAGTGTCCGTATTGTAAAATACAAGCAGTCAGTACCAGGCTTTGCCTGTGTGTTAGCTTGATACTAATTATAACTGGAGTTGTCACCCTCATGGGTGTTACTGGGAAAAATCAAAAAACCTGAAAGGCAGGGGTCCAAAATGCTCAAGTTTGAAAGAAAGTTTCTGGACACCGACGAAACCAAATCATAATAAGCAAGATGGCGGCAAATCCAAGGGAGCGAACCGAGAAAGCACGCGAACCGGTGTCAAAAGTCGGATCGGAACCGCTGCTCGTTATTTCAACTTAGCGAAACGAAGTTGGTTTTTTTTTTTTTTTTTTAACCCGGAAAACCGGAATTTCCGGCTTCAGATTTTTTCAAAAACCGGAAATCCGGCAAAAGCTGGAAGAGTAACACCCATGCACCCTTGTCAGGAATAATTCGTCAAATCTGAGAAATCTCCAAGTCATCTTCAAAGCACCAGTACAGGAAAAGCTCTTTAACCCTTAGGTGTGTGTAGAGACATGAATCCAATTTCTGTCTTTTTTTTTGCATTATCCCATGACCTGCCTCTTTGTCTCTGTTAGCTGAGGAGGTGATTATTCTGGATAATCCATCACAACCACATGGATAATCCATCACAACCGAGTCTCGAACTTACCTGTCATTGGTCATTGTCTTTGATCTTAGAGTACAATTGAATAATTTATAGAGGTCATCGGTATATTTATTGTTAACTAGGGGACTATTTTCTTCAGCAAAACGATTGAGATATTCTGCGGTACGTATAAAAGTCGAACTCACGTTTAGCTAACGCTCTACATACATTTTAACATTGAAGAAATAAAGAAAACAACAAAGAATACACATAATCTGCTGGGGTGAAAAGAGCTGAGTGAAGAATATGAGTTGGTCGAAGCGGTGAGAGAGAGAGAGCGACAGAGAGAGCGACAGAGACACACAGTGATTCAAGGCGCACAACTCTAGTACTCTTCATAGGCAACCGCTTAGATCAATCCTGATTCAAAATCCTGAGCGACGAAATAAGAATTAAACTAAAACAGTATGCTTACAGTTTTGTTCATTTGCTATCGCTTTTAGAGCATTGATTGCTAAATCTGGTTCAACAGAACAATTTCATTTCAACACGCTAGAAATAACTATTATTCGTTTTCTTGAGCAGTATAGATGACTGAATACAAAAGCAGACGTTTTATGGCGCGTTTACCAAAAAGACAAAAGGGGACTCGTTTAACTTTTTGCACATGAATTTGATGACACGATTTGCGGTCGCAAAAGGTTTGATGAGCAGAAAACAGGCACTTGCAGAGTTTGTGTCAAAAATGTGTGTTTTTTAATGAAAACGTCTGAGTAATGGAATAAAAAGCGTACACACCTCGTCCTGAGAGGCTCGGTAATACCTGTAAATAGACCCGAGGGAAAATATGCACGATATTCAGAACTCGGAGTGTGTAACCTATATAGAATTCACATGTTCATCGTCATAGTTGGTCATTTAATTTAGTTCAAAGTATTATAGTACTGACTGACAAATGAACCAGAGAAAGGGGGAATGTACGTTCTGGCTCACCGATTCCGACAGACCCTAAATATTAACGCAAAATAGGCTTCTGGACTAAACTTTTACTAAAATGAAACATGCGACAAAATCAAAAAAATACTGCATAAATCCATACAAAAAAAAAATACAGTAAAGTAAGGTTGTTTTGAACCAATGCCGGGTCTGTCGGAATCAGTAACCCAGAACGTACATTCCCCCTTTCTCTTATACAACATTCTTAAGCTCAATACGCTCTCTCATTTACAAACTTTACTTCATATGTTCTTTCACTGTTAGAATTATATCTGATACATGCAATGTGACTGTCTAAACGAATAGTTAACTCTTTACAAGTGATTCTATTTTTACTTTTTCTTCCCGTCCTATTTGAATCCCCTTTTTTAAAAACTGCTTTTTCAGATCTTCTATATCGAGTGGCTTGTTATATTCAGCTCGTGTTTTTGTTTGAATACTTGCTTTCTTACTTTTGTAGTCATCAAAGTCTGTTTGTATCTGTTTGAATTCTTCGTCAGAAACTTTTGAATCTTCAAGTGCTTTACTGATAGACAGTTTTAGGCTAGACAATTTTGATGATGCAAGAGTGGAAATGGATTCGTGTTTTTCAAGCTTTTTCACAATTTTTTTCATTATAGCTGATGCTATAAATGATAAACCACCAACTGCTGCTGCGACACCACCTAGGATTAGAGAAACTGGAGTCCCTACTCCGGTAGCTAACAGAATTGTTCCCGTTACACCTGCAGCTGATGCAAGGATAGTAGAACCAGTGCTGGCATTAGAAAAGCTGTTGTAAGTTGTTGAGTACTTACGTCTAGCGCGAGAATATTTTTCTAATTCATCTTCTAGTTGTTTTTGTATATTACTAATGTGTGCCAGTCTGAATTGTTGACTTTCTGCTGCACTTTCATCAATATTAGGATAAAGCTTCACACTGCTAGTCATCTTTTTAATGCAAAATATAAAATATTTATCTTAATTCTCACTGGCCAGTGTTTCTGCTAAGCTTTGAAGCTGTTCATTGCTTAACACCTTATCTGTATAGTAGAAAGCAATCAAATCAAGATAAGTAAGATTAATACTTCTTATTTCTGTTAAATTATTTATATCTGCGTTAACAACAACATTTTGGTTTGACGTCTGTTTTTTTATTGTGTTAGAATCCTTTTGAACAGCAATAAATACTCTGACTTCTTCAACATTTAATGGTCTCCAGTTGAGATTTATTCCTCTCATTAGAACAGTGTTTGTGGTTTCTTCCCTTTTCCTGACAACTATATCAAATATCATAGTTGCATTCTGCCCTATTGGAAGCTTGGGTATAAAATCGACAATGGTGTCAGCGTCCTTTTCAACACTTTGTTTTCTGTGAATGAGATAGTTGTTCTTATGGAAAGGTTTAACTGCAACTTCTCCCCTGCTGTTAAACGCAGGAACAAGGCTAACAATTAGTGGTTTAGCATTGATTGACTTACGGAATGTGTCGTCTTTTCCAACAAGAGTGTATGGACTCACAAATTCAAACTTCATTTCCCAGTCAATCTTTTTCATAACAGGACTAAGTACCCATTTTTTATTCTGATGTTTCCACATGTAGTATATGTCATCGACAATTGGATCAGGTACATTAACATCACGGATTTGACCTAGTTTGAGGAATCTTGGTTTCTTTTCATCGTCGATTTCCTTTCTCTTGTAATGACCAGTGTCTGTAAACTCGAATGCATACACTGCACCAACTTCAGCATTGCTCTCAAAGTCGATAGCGTCTGCTAAATCTTTCAACTCTATAGTTGAACATGCAACAGGATAAACTATTGTAGGTCCACTCGACATTTTAATACTCAATATTTTATGGAACTATTTCCAATGTAATGTTAAACAAACAATCAACTGGTTGTCCACTTTGATTTTTCAGATCAATGTGTAGGAATTCATGACACCCTTCCTCCAAGTCCTTGAACTGAAGTGTCTTAAATGTTGGCACGTGCATTTTACAAAAAGAGGCATCACTCGGTGGAAGAATCCTAAGCAGATCAGAACGCTGATCATTAAACAGATTATAGGATGTGTTAAGCTCTCTCATGTGAACAAACAGTACACTGTTAACATCCATGTCAATGGGACGTGTTCCCTTGTATATTTTTGTAATTCCAAGCATATCAAGGAGTTTGGTTGGAAACTCAAATGATCTGTTTACTTCTCTAGTTTTGGGCATAGTAAGAGTAGCAATGAGACTTGCATGATTTAAACTCGCTGTAATACCTACTGGAGCAAACAATTCTTTCTCTAAAGTGCAGAAGTCATAGTAACCATCTTCTACAGAATGTGTTTTACCATTAATTCTAACCCAGTTGTTATTCTTTTTTTTACTGATATTATACCAAGTAACCTTGTACATAATTTCATGCAGTGCAACTTTCATTCCTCCATTTTGATTGTTGATAGGGTTTGCAAGTTTAACTGGCACACCAGTCTTCACATTTGTTAGTGTGATAAACATTTTTTATTCAACAACAAAAATGATTCAGTATAAATTCAACAAAGACGTTAAATACAAAACTGGACCATATTACAATCCAAAGACTATTTCTTTCCATGAGTTGGACTTTGCTGTAACAGAAACAGAATCCATTCGCGTTAAAGTGCCTGACCCATTCCATTCTTACCTAAATCCCCCAATCAAAAATGATAGTGTTCCAAAGATGTGGAACTCTCACCCAATTCAGTTCTATCAGAATCAGTTAAACTTTGCAATATTCTGTGCAACCACAGGATGTGGAGTGTCCTATGCAGACCACATGAATAATTCAAACTTACTGACAAAGTGTGTGTACACATTTCACGTTTACTATCAGTGCAGGAGAATCTTGTCTGAACTTCAGGCACCAATGCCGCATGAAAAGAGCTGGAACCCATTCAACAATAGGATAAACATGAAAGTGTATGAGCGTCTCTGCAATGAATTCAATATAGATTTTAAGACCGACTTTAGGCAAAAGCAAGACAAAAACCATGGCATGGGAACACTATATTTATGGGGTGTCCACAGGAGGTATAATTTTGATTACTGGCCAGGTCATACATCTTTTTCTTCAAATGTGCAGGTACAGTTAGGATCAATAGAACAACAGCACCACAATGCATGGACTACTTTTATATTAGACACCGGCAAAGGTTTCACTGGATCAGGTGTTGAAAGGATCAATGAATCTATCCGAACATATGCGTGGTGCTTGCTAGGCTCGCAGGCACAGACACGATCAAACATAATGAGAACAAGCACAGGGTTTGGTGCACAGAAACAGTTGTTATCAAATTTAGAAGATGTCATAAACTCTGCAGTTGATCTGCCTTCCAGCATCAAAAGGTATCAAGACTCTCTCCGTTATGCAAGATCAAAAGTTGACTTTGCTGTTGGTAACGGCCTTTACATGTTACCTTCTGATCTCCAGCTGCAGATTGGAACAATAACAAATTATAACAATGAAATCATTATTGCTAGTGACACCCAGCCGCTTGGAAAGGGTGAAGAACTGAATTCAGAAATCAGAACGATGTTACAGCCATATCACAATGAACAGAAACAAAGCGTGACAAGTGAAGATCACGCTGCAGGTGAAGATCATTCTGTCACTAGTGATGATCAAGCTGTTAGTATTAGTGATGATCATGAATCGCAGAAGACTGCTCTAGTAATTGGTGGAGTGGGTGTCGGCTTACTTTTGCTTTATTCTCGTTAGCAGAACACCTGCAATTAAAACTATTAGAGTCCAGAGATGTTCAGCCATGAAACCAACAACTTTACCTGCAAAAGATAACAGCCAGCTAACAATTGAACCAATGATTCCTGGAAGTGCACCCAAAGCTTTTGCTGCTAGTTTCTTTAATAGTTCTGCAATGTGTTTGAGTTGTTTCTTTACCCATCCCGGATCAGATGGAGATGAAGGTGAAGGTGGAGGTGGAGGTGTGACAGTGCCACCTGTGAGTGTTAACACTAATGTGCTTATTGCAAATCCTAACGCAGTTAGTATACTAGCTATTGTGATTCCCTGCTCTCTGAAAAGCGTTCTAATTCTTTCAGCAAGAGTTGTGTCTTCGTAAAGGATTCTTTGAATTGTATTTTTTATTCTGCTGACCTGTGTTCTCAGTTGTTCTCTATTGTTACTTAGAACTTCTAACCTTATGGCTTTCTCCTCCTGCAAATCTTTTAAACGCTTAGAAATTCTGTTTTTTACTTCTTGTTCTAGGTTCAAATCATCAGCATCAGCAAGTTTTTGTTTCTCTTTGTTTATATCTTCATCCAGCTGACCTAGTTTTGACAGATTATTTGCTATTTCACCTCTGATGGTTTGTAGTGATTGATTAAGGGCTTCTATTTCTCTCATAGGTAATAGTTCATGTGGAGTCTTCAGTGAAGTTTCCTCAGAAAAAGAAGTCTCTATCTCTTGTATAAGTTGATCAGCCTCATCTGCAAGTTTATTAAGATCTTGCAATGGAACAGATTCTATTTGAGTAGCAGTTGGTAGTCCTAGTTCTGCTTGTTGAAGTAAGGAAACAACATGGGAAGATGATGACCGTGTGCTAGGCACAATATCTAATTGCCTAAGTCGATTAGCAGTAAGTTTTTGTTTTAGTGAAACTTTTGATAGAAACTTAGCAGGATTAGATTTATATGTAAGTTGGACTTTTTCTCCTTTATCGCTAGTTGTATATAAATGATTTGCTTCCATTTTGAACTGGTTTGGATCTAAAACATCAGGTTCTTCTCCTAAACTTTTGTAGAAATCTCTAACTTTACCTTCCAGAAGTTCATGTCGTGCCACCTCATAATGCAGTGAATGATGGTAGGGAACCAAAGGGATTGCTTCGCTCATGTCGTCCGCTGGCTCAAATAAATCTTCAAATCCACCTTCTGCCATTTGTAACTTATTTTTTATTTTGAAAATAAAAAAAGATGGCACAATCGTTCGGTTCTGTTCTTGATCCTTACAGAAGGCTGAAAGAACCTCTCGGGGTAAAAGGAATAAGGCAAACAGTTATAGTTACAAATAATCCTTCTACTATTGATCAGAATGAAATACTTACTGTTAGGTTTCCTAATCTAGGTAAGAACGATGTTATTGTACCAGGCACTGTAAGACTATCATTCAAATTAGAATTAGAATCTGGCTCAGATGCAAATAGGACTTTGGCTTATAATGTAGGAAGAGCAATTGTGAGGAAGATTACTGTCAAACTGGAAGGGCGGGAAGTGATGTCATTGAATAATGCAGATGTATTTTTAGTTTACGCAGATAATTGGTTGACCGACAATGAAAAGAAAAACAGAGTGTTTCAAGGGATTCAGTCAGACAATGGGATAAAAGTTAGAATAGGAGCAGGAGATAAAGCTGACAACAAAAAAGATAACGCTGTCAATGTTGCTTTTGGAAACAAATTTTGTATTCCACTTGACTTTGAACTCATAAATTCACATCCTCCCTTCTATCAAGGAGCATTGCGTGACAGGCTGTCATACGACCTGACTTTCAATAGTTATGATCGTGTTATGCTTTCAGAAGACCCGGAAGCAAAGTATAAGGTGTCTGGAATTTCTTTAGAGTTTGATGTTGTAAACCATCCTGAACTGGCTAGACTTATAGAAAATCAGTACAGTTCTAAGCTGCCTATCTATTATGAAAGAGTGTTGAATCACAGTACACTTTCAAAAAGCCAGGCCGATCCAATCTGGAACATTAACTTGAATACACCAGCTAGGTCAATGAAGGGAATACTTATGTTGTTTGAGGAACCAAAAGATTCATATGAAAGGCAAATAGAAAAGTTTTACAATCCACTAATCAATAGAGTATATTGCACAATTGAAGGGCAGCCAAACCAAATATTTGCATCTGGCATGCTGCCATACCAACACTATGATGAAGCAAGAAAGTACTTTACTGGAGGAAGATTGAAAGACCCAACATCTGATCTTGTGGCTAAAGATCTGCATTTACACGGTGTTGGCGTAGAAGATTTCTTGACAAATAAATATGCGTTATGGCTGGATCTCAGAACAACTGACGACAACAAACTGCATGGAAGTGGAAGGCGAATTGAAAACGGATCAGAAGGAATCACAATACAAATTGAAAAGGAAGTAGGGAGTAGTAGTAAATCAGTTAAGATCTACGTGTTTGTTGTGTCAGATGCGCAGTTAAACATCTCTGAAAGCAGATTACAGGATATTGTTTATTGAACGTGTTAAAATGAAGTATCTAGATTTTCTTCCAAAAGATCCACACTGTTCTTTGATTTGTGGGGCAACAGGTTGCGGCAAAACAAGATATGTTTTGGATTTATTACAGACTGTTTACATAAATCACTTTGAACACATAGTCATATTCTGTCCAACCATAAAGCATAACAGAACATACAAGGAGAGAAAATTCATATGGTCTGATCAAAATATATTTATTGTAAATCCTTCTGATCGTCTAAATGTTTGCTTGGAGCATTATTTCGATCTTTTTCAGAACACACCAACACTGTTTATTATTGATGACTGTGCAGCAGAACGTGACATTGTTAGAAAGAAAAGTGCACTAGCAAAGCTTGCATTCAGTGGACGACATGCATTAATATCAGTTTGGATATTAACACAAAAATACAATGCAGTTCTGAAAGACTTTAGAGAGCAACTCAAAACAATAACATTGTTCTATTCAAAGGACCGTGACAGTTTTGAAGAGTGCCTTCGAGAAAATGATGTCATTGAAAACAAACAGGAGAGAGAAAGAATAAAGAATAATCTGAAATCTTCTAAGCACTCGAAACTGGTTTTAAAAACTGATCAACCAGTTCAGTATGTATGTTTGTAGAAATCCTTGCTAAGTTCTTACTCAAGTTTTTACTAAGTTCTTGTCAAGTTCTTACTCAAGTTCTTACTCAAGTTTTTACTCAAGTTCTTACCAAGTTCTTACTCAAGTTCTTGTCAAGTTCTTACACAAGTTCTTGTCAAGTTCTTGTCAAGTTCTTACTCAAGTTCTTGTTAAGTTCTTGTCAAGTTCTTGTCAAGTTCTTGTTAAGTTCCTACCTAAGTTCTTACTCAAGTTCCTACCTAAGTTCTTGTTAAGTTCCTACCTAAGTTCTTACTCAAGTTTAATTTCTAGATTTTAATTTTATTCTGCATCAAAATAAAATGAACTGTGATGAATTGCTGATGCAGACTGCTACAGATATTGAAATCTGTGACAGTAGGACTATACCTGATAAAAAAGAAAGATTGTATTCACTTGCTGTTTGTGGAAAAACAAAACACTACCTTGGGCAGCAGTTAACTGTGGAAGAAGTACAACATCTTTCCTCAGAAGATATAGAAAAGTATCATGGACGGTATGAATCAGTGCTTGGTTCTAAGATGGTTAGAAGTATTGGACAGACTGTTATAGGTTTGTACACAAAGATTTTTGGACATTTTACACCTCTCGACTCGGAGGAAGACTTAACACATGATCTAACTCATGACCCTGTTGTTTCCAAGTCCCTCGAATCTCTTGCCTGTGGCCTGTATTATCGATTTGGTTCTTTATTAGTACCATTTGTTGCTGGATTAATTACTTTCAAACACATTAATTTTCAGAATAAAAAAGATGACCGATCAGTTGAAGCAGACAGTGGAGCAGACGAAAATACCAGAA
This sequence comes from Littorina saxatilis, assembly GCF_037325665.1. Taxonomy (NCBI): domain Eukaryota; kingdom Metazoa; phylum Mollusca; class Gastropoda; order Littorinimorpha; family Littorinidae; genus Littorina; species Littorina saxatilis. The sequence goes on along the minus strand of NC_090253.1, from coordinate 58,101,799 downwards.
GTGAACACAGTGACAAAGAAACCTGGTAGAGTAGAAGCAGGAAAAAAACTAGCCGAATGGAACAGACAAAAAAAGTTAAATCAAAAGGCAAAGCAGAACATTATGTCTGAGGTTGAGCAGACACCAAACATTCCTGAAGTGACTAAGGTCACACAAACTGATCAAGAATTAAAATCTTCATTTCTATCATACAGAAAAGTAGCTGTAGCAGCTGTTGTTGGAGGAGGTGGATACTTGCTTTACAAACTTTGGCAAGGCAAATATAAAGTGTCAGAAAGACCAAAATCAGAAACACCAAAATCAGAAACACCAAAACCAACAAACAAAGCAGTACAAACAATAACAAAGCCCACAGTAGTACCTGCAGTGGATTCATTTCATATGGAATAATTTTAATATTTTAATTTTGATAACATAAAAATGAGTTCTGAAAAGACAATAGTTAATCTAGTTTATCACGCTGCAGTGATTGGAGGCTTGAGTGTAGGTTACACAATGCTGGGTAAAAGTCTCCTCAGAATGAAACCAGCCGACTTGGGAAAGTTAGACTTCGAAGACGGTGCTAAACTAATTGGTGTTGTGACAGCTTCCTTTGCAACAAAAGACTTTTTGGTGAAGCAAGGAATTATTCCAGAAAATATAAACATGTAAGACAATAAAATGGCTAGCTTGGTTATGATGGTGGGAGGTGCGATTGTAAATGCGCTTGCATTTTCTGGCAGCAACTATTTGTTTTCTAAACTGCAAAATGGTGAAGAGAGGGAAAGGCACAACAAAGCCATGGAACAACTGGCGAAAGCACAGGATGAATACGAGAAGAAACGAATTGCGCAGTTAGACTTTATGAATGATAAACTCAGGCAGCAAGGACATGCAAACAAAACCTTTGCCAATGTTGATGCAGCCATTCAAGAATACTATCTCGTAACTGGAAAGAAAATGAAGACAAGTGCTCCTCCAAAACTGGGTGACTTTTATCAGCCTTCAGAAGAGCAGAAAATGGGCGAGATTGTTTTCATTGTTATTGGTATGGCTGTTGTTTACTTTATTGCGCGTGCTGTCAAATCTTAATATTCTGTCATTTAAAAAACCATGAGTGATGCTTTGTTATCTAAAATATATTATTCCCCAAAAGGATACTGGAAAGGAAGAACTGCTATTGACAAGCTCAGTGACGCAGCAGGTGTTTCTCAAGATATAGCAAAGAAATGGTTGTCAAAGCAGGCAGTTTGGCAGATCTATTTACCTGCACCAAGAAAAATTACACGACCACACTTTGTTAACATTAAACCGAATGACACTCATCAAATAGACCTGCTGTATTTACCGCATGACACAGTCAGAAGGAAGAAATATAAGTATGCACTGACTGTAGTTGATGTTGCAACAAGATACAAAGATGCTGAACCGTTGACAGAGAAAAGTGCTATAGCTACAGCTGTTGCCCTGCAAGAAATTTACAGACGTGGACCACTAAAGTATCCCAGAATGATTCAGTGCGATGATGGTAAGGAGTTTAAAGGAGCTGTCAACCAGCTTCTGTTAAAACATCATGTTACAGTGAAGAGAGGTATTCCAGGAAACCACAGGTCACAGGCTATTGTTGAGAGCTTTAACAAACAGTTGGCAGAAAAACTGTTTTCATATCAGTACCATCAGGAATTTTTGGACACAGAAAGTAAATTGCGTAACACTGAATGGGTCAAAAGATTACCATCAGTACTTAGAGCAATGAATCTGGAGGTATTTAAAGCTACAGGGTTAAGACCAGTTGATGCAATCAAACAGAAAACAATACCTGTTGCTCCAAAGTCAACAACACCAGTGGCATTACTACCTTTCAATCAGAAAGTCAGATATTTATATGCACCCGGTGAAGCTGAGGGTGACAGCAGGAAGCGTGCAACGGATCCAATCTGGAGTATTGACATTCATGAAATCAAGAGAGTAGTAGAGACAAATCCACCTATATATTACTTGAGAGAACCAGCACCGCAAAGAGCCTTTGTAAAAGAGGAATTACAATTAGTTCCACGTGGTACAAATGTTAAATGATTTTTTATTTCAGATTTTATAGTGTTAACAAAAATGGAAGCTCTGAGAAAGAATTCTAAGCAACTTCATTTTTTTAATTTATATTTTTATTTTGAGTTATAAAATCAAACTCACAGCGATGGAAGACTCTGTATTAGAATCTTTATCGACAGTATTTGACACCGTTGAATTACAAGTAACGGATCCTCAAAATGTGCAGTCCAGTGTGCAAGACGCCATTGAACAAATTCCAAACAATTTGTTGATTGAACCTCCAGTAAAAGTGCAGATAGTCAGTTTAATAAAATACAAAACAGTCAGTGATGAGGTGCTAGAAGTTCATGTTTCAACCAGACAACTAGCACTTAATTCTATGGCAGAATTGAATGGAAACTGGGCAGATGAAATGATGAAACGGTTTGAGCAAGCTGCAGAGGATGCAAAGATGAAAGGATCCGGATGGTCAGAAGGTGAAATTCTAAAAATAGAATTGAAGCTAAGTAAATTTGCCCCCATCAGAGGTAGAAGTTACATACCTTTACCTCCTGCTCTTGTCAAAAAACGTGCTGTGCTGAACATAAAGAATGATGATGACAAATGTTTTATGTGGTGTGTTCTGGCAAGACTGTACAGTGTAAAGAAAAATGCAGAAAGAGTGTCTAACTATCATGCATACAGAAATAAACTAAACTTTACTGGTATTGAATTTCCTGTCAGCATTACAAGCATTGACAAATTTGAACAGCAAAACAAACCCATCACCGTAAATGTTTACACGTGGGATGAGGAAGATGAACTGAAACCAGTCAGAATATCAAAGAACTCACCAACGATTGGTGATTGTGATACTAACCATGTTGACATGTTACTAATGACTGATGGTGTAAAATATCATTACACTTTGATTCGTACAATGAGTAGACTGATGGCGAGCACAAGCAATCACAATAGTAAACAAGACTTTTGTAGGCGATGTCTCTTGCGTATTCCATCAATTCATGCAGCACTTATACACAAGCAACATTGTAAGAGCGTTGATGATGCGGTTGTGAAGTTAACAACACCACCGCCAGACAGCAAAGTGTATTTTAAGAATGTATGCAAACTACAGAAAAGTCCTTATGTTGTTTATGCTGACTTTGAATCTATCATTGTGCCATATGAAGGACCTTTACCAAAAGACCTACCTAAAACAGTAACTCTAAGTAATCATCAAGTCTGTTCATATGCATTTATTGTTGTTAGTTCAGATGGTAAACATTCTAAACCGCAATTGTACAGAGGACCTAATGCAGCAAAGAACTTCTTACAGCAAATGAACCAAGTGCGAAATGACTGCTCCAAACAACTGAATCTTTCAGACATTGTTATGAAACCTGAAGACCAAGAACAGTTTAACTCTACCACACAGTGTTGGATATGCGAACAAAGTCTAACACCAAACACAGACAATCCAATAGTAAGAGATCATGATCATGTAAGTGGGCAGTTCCGAGGAGCAGCACACAGCAAATGTAATCTACAATTAAAGTTTGATCCTAAGACTTGGAAGCTTCCAATCTTCTTCCATAACTTGCGCGGTTATGATTCACATCTGATCATGCAGGCAGTAACTGATGAATACAAAGCAAGATGCATTGCGCAGTCTTCAGAAAAGTACATGGCCTTTACTCTGAATAGTTTATACTTCTACGATTCTGCTCAACATCTGATGGGAACACTTGAGTCTTTATCTTCATCACTAACTGCTTTCCCAATCACATGTAAGTACTTTGACAGTGACTTAGTTAGAAAGGGAGTCTATCCATATGAATACATGGATTCGTGGGAGAGGTTTGATGAAGATGAGTTACCACCAAAGGATGCTTACTTCTCACGGCTGAAGGGTAAAGGTATAAGTGACGAAGACTATGAACACGCTAAGACTGCATGGAATAAATTAGGATGTAATACAATGGGTGATTATCATGATCAATATTTGTTGGCTGATGTTTGTTTACTTGCAGATATATTTGAGAATTACAGAAGAACATGTATGAAGCACTACAATCTAGATCCTTCACATTACATATCTGCACCAGGCATGAGCTGGGATGCATTTCTTAGATTTACAGGAGTAAAGATTGACTTGCTATCAGATCTTCCTACACTTCAGATGATTGAAAATGGACTACGTGGAGGAATCAGTATGGCTTCACACAATTACTGCAAAGCCAACAACAAATACTTGGACGACTTTGATCCTATGAAACCTTCTAATTACATCATGTATCTAGATGCAAACAATTTGTATGGTTGGGCAATGTGTCAGACGCTTCCACTTCGGAACTTTAAGATCTATTCAGGACCATTTTCACAATGTGTTGTGCTGACAATATTAAAAGCAGGCCCAGACAGTCGAAAGGGATGGATACTAGAAGTTGACTTAGACTATCCACTATCACTTCATGATCTACATAATGATTATCCTTTAGCGGCTGAGAGGTTAAAAGTAAACCCAAGAGAACCTCCAAAGCTGGTGCCCAATCTGTTTCACAAAAAGAAGTATGTGTGTCACTACAGACTGTTACAGTTTTACATTAGACATGGATTAATTTTGAAGGCTGTTCATCGTATAATTTTATTTGATCAAGAACAGTTTATGAAACCTTACATCATGAAAAACACAGAACTGAGAACCAAAGCCGCTGATGCATCAGAGAAAGACTTTTTTAAACTGATGAACAACAGTTGCTTTGGTAAGACAATGGAAAACCCACACAAGAGAAAGGATGTTAGACTTGTTACAAGAGAAAATGAGGCCATCAAGCTGACATCCAAACCACAGTATCAAGACTTTAAATACTTTCATGAACAGCTGTATGGTATCTTAATGAAAAAACTTGTAGTCAAGCTTGACAAACCAGTATTCATAGGCTTTACTGTGCTAGAGTTGTCAAAACTGTTGATGCTTGAGTTTTTGTATGATTATTTGAAACCAAGATATCCCAAATCGAGAGTACTTTACACAGACACAGATTCATTCTTACTTGACATTCCAGCGGATGACATTTACAAAGATCTAGAAGCTGAAAGTCCTGCAGTAAAAGGAAAAGATTCTTTTTATGACACTTGCGACTACCCTAAAGAATCACCATTGCACTCAAATGTTAACAAGAAGGTTATTGGAAAGATGAAAGATGAAATGAATGGGAAGATAATTAAGGAGTATGTTGGATTGCGTGCAAAGATGTACAGTGTTGCAAGTGAGAAAGGGGTGGTTAAAAAAGCAAAGGGTGTAAGCAAACAGGTTGTAAAGTCGAGCATATCGCATGATAACTACAAGGAAGCACTGTTTCAGAAGCGAGTGTTTCACCATGACAACCCTAAGATCAGTTCCGCGCTTCATCAGATCAACACAACTATTGTAAACAAGAAATCTTTAGATGCTAATGACACAAAGCGCGTTTATTCATCACCAGAATATTCTTATGCAATTGGCCACTGGAGAACAAACGCAAATAGTCTGAGTGTGTAATAAGAATTTTTGTCAATCGGGAAAACCCGCTATGACAGCTTTGTTTTGACTGCAGCGGGGAAAAGGACGTTGCTTGTGAAAGGGGAGTGTTTGTGAAAGGGGAGTTAGTAGGCTTTGTTGAGTTTCAAAGCAGCCACCAAGTACACTTATCAAAAGCTTGAATAAAATAAACAAGTCAATTGAATAAGTTAACACTCGGCGGCCGCCCGAAGGCAGCCTTTGAAGCGAAGTGAAGCGTAGTGAAGCGTAGTGAAGCGAAGCGTTGAAACAGAGTGAAGCAAAAACAATAACACAGCTGAAGCAGGGTGTTGAAGCAGGATGATTAAGAAGACAGCCAAAGCAGGGCAGGCGCAGCAAACCGTACATGCATGATCGTTACTATATTTAGAATCACGTCATTACTATTTTTGAAACCGTACATGCATGATCGTTACTATATTTAGAATCACGTCATTACTATTTTTGAAACCGTACATGCATGATCGTTACTATATTTAGAATCACGTCATTACTATTTTTGAAACCGTACATGCATGATCGTTACTATATTTAAACACTTGTCTAACAGTGCAGGCGCAGTGTGATACTTCTGTTGTTGCGCACAAACAAGCACTGTAAGTCTAAGACTGGGACTGTTGGAGCTCTGATGTGACAGGAATATGCGGCGTTTCTGACCAGTACTCTCTGTACTCTTCGATCTGGAGCATCTCTTCGATTTGTTTAAGTTTGCCCATGATAAAACTGATTGGCAAACCAACAGTGGTAAATCGCGGAAATGCATAAAGCGATCTAGCAACGGCGCGTAGTCTACGCGCATGAACATCGGAATAGCCAGTTTTTGCTTTCAACCAGTCAGCCCACGTTTCTTTCATTCTCCCTTCTTTTCTTTGCTTCTCCTGCCATTGTTTGCACATAATCAAAAACTGTCCAAACTGAATGTAAATTAAGATTTGTTGTGCGTCCTGTCTTTTGAGATTTCTTATCCCTTTTTGCAGTCTTTCCACAATATCTTTTTCATTTTCTGCTTGAGCAAAATAAGCATTTGTGAAAGCTTCTGTGGATATAGCATGGCTAACATCTGCTTGGTTTGAAACGAGATAGTGATGTAAATCACTTGGCGTTGTTGGTTCTACTCTCTTTTTCTTTCCGTCTTTTTCTTTGAACAAATCTTCTATCTTCCTTTTTGGTTTTTTGGGCAGTCTCATTAATCCTTCTGTTTTAGCCTTAACTGCTATTAAGGCCATCTGCTCAAAATATTTTCTATTCTCTTCTAGTACATGCTGTTCTTCTTCTGTCCAAAATTCTGATGGTGTTGGCGCTGGTAGTGGGACATTACAAGCTTGTTCCATGTCAGGTAGAATTAAAGTTGTTGGCCGCCTAGAATAATCTAACAATTCTTGATGTCCTGAGCTAACCCTATAGATTCTTGAGACAGGCAAAACACTTTTCTCACAGAAAACACGTCTTCACACCACCACAGCACCAGGAAAAATGACAAACACACGCTGGCTCTTTGGAGAGCGTCTAAAAATAAAGTGGCTTAACCAGGTTGCAGGCCTGGCAAACACACGCTGGCTGTTTGGAGAGCGTCTAAAAATAAAGTGGCTTAACCAGGTTCTGGGTTACTGATTCCGACAGACCCGGCATTGGTTCAAAACAACCTTACTTTACTGTATTTTTTTTTTTTGGTATGGATTTATGCAGTATTTTTCTGATTTTGTCGCATGTTTCATTTTAGTAAAAGTTTAGTCCAGAAGCCTATTTTGCGTTAATATTTAGGGTCTGTCGGAATCGGTGAGCCAGAACGTACATTCCCCCTTTCTCTGAACCGTATGTTTTTTTTGCAGATTGCTACAACAGGTTACTACACTGTGAGTTGCCAGTTAGGATTATCTAAGAGACGCTCTGAACAAGTACGGCGGGAAGATATTTGGAGGTATGTGTAAACATGCTTCCCCATGCGTAAGATACCGTAGTGGTGGTACTGGGA
>NC_090253.1:58012861-58094058 GCF_037325665.1 Littorina saxatilis | reverse complement strand
AACAATAGTGGTTTCAGCATTGATTGACTTACGGAATGTGTCGTCTTTTCCAACAAGAGTGTATGGACTCACAAATTCAAACTTCATTTCCAGTCAATCTTTTTACATAACAGGGACTAAGTACCCATTTTTTATTCTGATGTTTCCACAGTAGTGTATATGTCATCGACAATTGGATCAGGTACATTAACATCACGGATTTGACCTAGTTTGAGGAATCTTGGTTTCTTTTCATCGTCGATTCCTTTCTCTTGTAATGACCAGTGTCTGTAAACTCGAATGCATACACTGCACCAACTTCAGCATTGCTCTCAAAGTCGATAGCGTCTGCTAAATCTTTCAACTCTATAGTTGAACATGCAACAGGATAAGCTATTGTAGGTCCACTCGACATTTTAATACTCAATATTTTATGGAACTATTTCCAATGTAATGTTAAACAAACAATCAACTGGTTGTCCACTTTGATTTTTCAGATCAATGTGTAGGAATTCATGACACCCTTCCTCCAAGTCCTTGAACTGAAGTGTCTTAAATGTTGGCACGTGCATTTTACAAAAAGAGGCATCACTCGGTGGAAGAATCCTAAGCAGATCAGAACGCTGATCATTAAACAGATTATAGGATGTGTTAAGCTCTCTCATGTGAACAAACAGTACACTGTTAACATCCATGTCAATGGGACGTGTTCCCTTGTATATTTTTGTAATTCCAAGCATATCAAGGAGTTTGGTTGGAAACTCAACGTTTACTTCTCTAGTTTTGGGCATAGTAAGAGTAGCAATGAGACTTGCATGATTTAAACTCGCTGTAATACCTACTGGAGCAAACAATTCTTTCTCTAAAGTGCAGAAGTCATAGTAACCATCTTCTACAGAATGTGTTTTACCATTAATTCTAACCCAGTTGTTATTCTTTTTTTTACTGATATTATACCAAGTAACCTTGTACATAATTTCATGCAGTGCAACTTTCATTCCTCCATTTTGATTGTTGATAGGGTTTGCAAGTTTAACTGGCACACAGTCTTCACATTTGTTAGTGTGATAAACATTTTTTATTCAACAACAAAAATGATTCAGTATAAATTCAACAAAGACGTTAAATACAAAACTGGACCATATTACAATCCAAAGACTATTTCTTTCCATGAGTTGGACTTTGCTGTAACAGAAACAGAATCCATTCGCGTTAAAGTGCCTGACCCATTCCATTCTTACCTAAATCCCCCAATCAAAAATGATAGTGTTCCAAAGATGTGGAACTCTCACCCAATTCAGTTCTATCAGAATCAGTTAAACTTTGCAATATTCTGTGCAACCACAGGATGTGGAGTGTCCTATGCAGACCACATGAATAATTCAAACTTACTGACAAAGTGTGTGTACACATTTCACGTTTACTATCAGTGCAGGAGAATCTTGTCTGAACTTCAGGCACCAATGCCGCATGAAAAGAGCTGGAACCCATTCAACAATAGGATAAACATGAAAGTGTATGAGCGTCTCTGCAATGAATTCAATATAGATTTTAAGACCGACTTTAGGCAAAAGCAAGACAAAAACCATGGCATGGGAACACTATATTTATGGGGTGTCCACAGGAGGTATAATTTTGATTACTGGCCAGGTCATACATCTTTTTCTTCAAATGTGCAGGTACAGTTAGGATCAATAGAACAACAGCACCACAATGCATGGACTACTTTTATATTAGACACCGGCAAAGGTTTCACTGGATCAGGTGTTGAAAGGATCAATGAATCTATCCGAACATATGCGTGGTGCTTGCTAGGCTCGCAGGCACAGACACGATCAAACATAATGAGAACAAGCACAGGGTTTGGTGCACAGAAACAGTTGTTATCAAATTTAGAAGATGTCATAAACTCTGCAGTTGATCTGCCTTCCAGCATCAAAAGGTATCAAGACTCTCTCCGTTATGCAAGATCAAAAGTTGACTTTGCTGTTGGTAACGGCCTTTACATGTTACCTTCTGATCTCCAGCTGCAGATTGGAACAATAACAAATTATAACAATGAAATCATTATTGCTAGTGACACCCAGCCGCTTGGAAAGGGTGAAGAACTGAATTCAGAAATCAGAACGATGTTACAGCCATATCACAATGAACAGAAACAAAGCGTGACAAGTGAAGATCACGCTGCAGGTGAAGATCATTCTGTCACTAGTGATGATCAAGCTGTTAGTATTAGTGATGATCATGAATCGCAGAAGACTGCTCTAGTAATTGGTGGAGTGGGTGTCGGCTTACTTTTGCTTTATTCTCGTTAGCAGAACACCTGCAATTAAAACTATTAGAGTCCAGAGATGTTCAGCCATGAAACCAACAACTTTACCTGCAAAAGATAACAGCCAGCTAACAATTGAACCAATGATTCCTGGAAGTGCATCCAAAGCTTTTGCTGCTAGTTTCTTTAATAGTTCTGCAATGTGTTTGAGTTGTTTCTTTACCCATCCCGGATCAGATGGAGATGAAGGTGAAGGTGGAGGTGGAGGTGTGACAGTGCCACCTGTGAGTGTTAACACTAATGTGCTTATTGCAAATCCTAACGCAGTTAGTATACTAGCTATTGTGATTCCCTGCTCTCTGAAAAGCGTTCTAATTCTTTCAGCAAGAGTTGTGTCTTCGTAAAGGATTCTTTGAATTGTATTTTTTATTCTGCTGACCTGTGTTCTCAGTTGTTCTCTATTGTTACTTAGAACTTCTAACCTTATGGCTTTCTCCTCCTGCAAATCTTTTAAACGCTTAGAAATTCTTGTTCTAGGTTCAAATCATCAGCATCAGCAAGTTTTTGTTTCTCTTTGTTTATATCTTCATCCAGCTGACCTAGTTTTGACAGATTATTTGCTATTTCACCTCTGATGGTTTGTAGTGATTGATTAAGGGCTTCTATTTCTCTCATAGGTAATAGTTCATGTGGAGTCTTCAGTGAAGTTTCCTCAGAAAAAGAAGTCTCTATCTCTTGTATAAGTTGATCAGCCTCATCTGCAAGTTTATTAAGATCTTGCAATGGAACAGATTCTATTTGAGTAGCAGTTGGTAGTCCTAGTTCTGCTTGTTGAAGTAAGGAAACAACATGGGAAGATGATGACCGTGTGCTAGGCACAATATCTAATTGCCTAAGTCGATTAGCAGTAAGTTTTTGTTTTAGTGAAACTTTTGATAGAAACTTAGCAGGATTAGATTTATATGTAAGTTGGACTTTTTCTCCTTTATCGCTAGTTGTATATAAATGATTTGCTTCCATTTTGAACTGGTTTGGATCTAAAACATCAGGTTCTTCTCCTAAACTTTTGTAGAAATCTCTAACTTTACCTTCCAGAAGTTCATGTCGTGCCACCTCATAATGCAGTGAATGATGGTAGGGAACCAAAGGGATTGCTTCGCTCATGTCGTCCGCTGGCTCAAATAAATCTTCAAATCCACCTTCTGCCATTTGTAACTTATTTTTTATTTTGAAAATAAAAAAAGATGGCACAATCGTTCGGTTCTGTTCTTGATCCTTACAGAAGGCTGAAAGAACCTCTCGGGGTAAAAGGAATAAGGCAAACAGTTATAGTTACAAATAATCCTTCTACTATTGATCAGAATGAAATACTTACTGTTAGGTTTCCTAATCTAGGTAAGAACGATGTTATTGTACCAGGCACTGTAAGACTATCATTCAAATTAGAATTAGAATCTGGCTCAGATGCAAATAGGACTTTGGCTTATAATGTAGGAAGAGCAATTGTGAGGAAGATTACTGTCAAACTGGAAGGGCGGGAAGTGATGTCATTGAATAATGCAGATGTATTTTTAGTTTACGCAGATAATTGGTTGACCGACAATGAAAAGAAAAACAGAGTGTTTCAAGGGATTCAGTCAGACAATGGGATAAAAGTTAGAATAGGAGCAGGAGATAAAGCTGACAACAAAAAAGATAACGCTGTCAATGTTGCTTTTGGAAACAAATTTTGTATTCCACTTGACTTTGAACTCATAAATTCACATCCTCCCTTCTATCAAGGAGCATTGCGTGACAGGCTGTCATACGACCTGACTTTCAATAGTTATGATCGTGTTATGCTTTCAGAAGACCCGGAAGCAAAGTATAAGGTGTCTGGAATTTCTTTAGAGTTTGATGTTGTAAACCATCCTGAACTGGCTAGACTTATAGAAAATCAGTACAGTTCTAAGCTGCCTATCTATTATGAAAGAGTGTTGAATCACAGTACACTTTCAAAAAGCCAGGCCGATCCAATCTGGAACATTAACTTGAATACACCAGCTAGGTCAATGAAGGGAATACTTATGTTGTTTGAGGAACCAAAAGATTCATATGAAAGGCAAATAGAAAAGTTTTACAATCCACTAATCAATAGAGTATATTGCACAATTGAAGGGCAGCCAAACCAAATATTTGCATCTGGCATGCTGCCATACCAACACTATGATGAAGCAAGAAAGTACTTTACTGGAGGAAGATTGAAAGACCCAACATCTGATCTTGTGGCTAAAGATCTGCATTTACACGGTGTTGGCGTAGAAGATTTCTTGACAAATAAATATGCGTTATGGCTGGATCTCAGAACAACTGACGACAACAAACTGCATGGAAGTGGAAGGCGAATTGAAAACGGATCAGAAGGAATCACAATACAAATTGAAAAGGAAGTAGGGAGTAGTAGTAAATCAGTTAAGATCTACGTGTTTGTTGTGTCAGATGCGCAGTTAAACATCTCTGAAAGCAGATTACAGGATATTGTTTATTGAACGTGTTAAAATGAAGTATCTAGATTTTCTTCCAAAAGATCCACACTGTTCTTTGATTTGTGGGGCAACAGGTTGCGGCAAAACAAGATATGTTTTGGATTTATTACAGACTGTTTACATAAATCACTTTGAACACATAGTCATATTCTGTCCAACCATAAAGCATAACAGAACATACAAGGAGAGAAAATTCATATGGTCTGATCAAAATATATTTATTGTAAATCCTTCTGATCGTCTAAATGTTTGCTTGGAGCATTATTTCGATCTTTTTCAGAACACACCAACACTGTTTATTATTGATGACTGTGCAGCAGAACGTGACATTGTTAGAAAGAAAAGTGCACTAGCAAAGCTTGCATTCAGTGGACGACATGCATTAATATCAGTTTGGATATTAACACAAAAATACAATGCAGTTCTGAAAGACTTTAGAGAGCAACTCAAAACAATAACATTGTTCTATTCAAAGGACCGTGACAGTTTTGAAGAGTGCCTTCGAGAAAATGATGTCATTGAAAACAAACAGGAGAGAGAAAGAATAAAGAATAATCTGAAATCTTCTAAGCACTCGAAACTGGTTTTAAAAACTGATCAACCAGTTCAGTATGTATGTTTGTAGAAATCCTTGCTAAGTTCTTACTCAAGTTTTTACTAAGTTCTTGTCAAGTTCTTACTCAAGTTCTTACTCAAGTTTTTACTCAAGTTCTTACCAAGTTCTTACTCAAGTTCTTGTCAAGTTCTTACACAAGTTCTTGTCAAGTTCTTGTCAAGTTCTTACTCAAGTTCTTGTTAAGTTCTTGTCAAGTTCTTGTCAAGTTCTTGTTAAGTTCCTACCTAAGTTCTTACTCAAGTTCCTACCTAAGTTCTTGTTAAGTTCCTACCTAAGTTCTTACTCAAGTTTAATTTCTAGATTTTAATTTTATTCTGCATCAAAATAAAATGAACTGTGATGAATTGCTGATGCAGACTGCTACAGATATTGAAATCTGTGACAGTAGGACTATACCTGATAAAAAAGAAAGATTGTATTCACTTGCTGTTTGTGGAAAAACAAAACACTACCTTGGGCAGCAGTTAACTGTGGAAGAAGTACAACATCTTTCCTCAGAAGATATAGAAAAGTATCATGGACGGTATGAATCAGTGCTTGGTTCTAAGATGGTTAGAAGTATTGGACAGACTGTTATAGGTTTGTACACAAAGATTTTTGGACATTTTACACCTCTCGACTCGGAGGAAGACTTAACACATGATCTAACTCATGACCCTGTTGTTTCCAAGTCCCTCGAATCTCTTGCCTGTGGCCTGTATTATCGATTTGGTTCTTTATTAGTACCATTTGTTGCTGGATTAATTACTTTCAAACACATTAATTTTCAGAATAAAAAAGATGACCGATCAGTTGAAGCAGACAGTGGAGCAGACGAAAATACCAGAAGTGAACACAGTGACAAAGAAACCTGGTAGAGTAGAAGCAGGAAAAAAACTAGCCGAATGGAACAGACAAAAAAAGTTAAATCAAAAGGCAAAGCAGAACATTATGTCTGAGGTTGAGCAGACACCAAACATTCCTGAAGTGACTAAGGTCACACAAACTGATCAAGAATTAAAATCTTCATTTCTATCATACAGAAAAGTAGCTGTAGCAGCTGTTGTTGGAGGAGGTGGATACTTGCTTTACAAACTTTGGCAAGGCAAATATAAAGTGTCAGAAAGACCAAAATCAGAAACACCAAAATCAGAAACACCAAAACCAACAAACAAAGCAGTACAAACAATAACAAAGCCCACAGTAGTACCTGCAGTGGATTCATTTCATATGGAATAATTTTAATATTTTAATTTTGATAACATAAAAATGAGTTCTGAAAAGACAATAGTTAATCTAGTTTATCACGCTGCAGTGATTGGAGGCTTGAGTGTAGGTTACACAATGCTGGGTAAAAGTCTCCTCAGAATGAAACCAGCCGACTTGGGAAAGTTAGACTTCGAAGACGGTGCTAAACTAATTGGTGTTGTGACAGCTTCCTTTGCAACAAAAGACTTTTTGGTGAAGCAAGGAATTATTCCAGAAAATATAAACATGTAAGACAATAAAATGGCTAGCTTGGTTATGATGGTGGGAGGTGCGATTGTAAATGCGCTTGCATTTTCTGGCAGCAACTATTTGTTTTCTAAACTGCAAAATGGTGAAGAGAGGGAAAGGCACAACAAAGCCATGGAACAACTGGCGAAAGCACAGGATGAATACGAGAAGAAACGAATTGCGCAGTTAGACTTTATGAATGATAAACTCAGGCAGCAAGGACATGCAAACAAAACCTTTGCCAATGTTGATGCAGCCATTCAAGAATACTATCTCGTAACTGGAAAGAAAATGAAGACAAGTGCTCCTCCAAAACTGGGTGACTTTTATCAGCCTTCAGAAGAGCAGAAAATGGGCGAGATTGTTTTCATTGTTATTGGTATGGCTGTTGTTTACTTTATTGCGCGTGCTGTCAAATCTTAATATTCTGTCATTTAAAAAACCATGAGTGATGCTTTGTTATCTAAAATATATTATTCCCCAAAAGGATACTGGAAAGGAAGAACTGCTATTGACAAGCTCAGTGACGCAGCAGGTGTTTCTCAAGATATAGCAAAGAAATGGTTGTCAAAGCAGGCAGTTTGGCAGATCTATTTACCTGCACCAAGAAAAATTACACGACCACACTTTGTTAACATTAAACCGAATGACACTCATCAAATAGACCTGCTGTATTTACCGCATGACACAGTCAGAAGGAAGAAATATAAGTATGCACTGACTGTAGTTGATGTTGCAACAAGATACAAAGATGCTGAACCGTTGACAGAGAAAAGTGCTATAGCTACAGCTGTTGCCCTGCAAGAAATTTACAGACGTGGACCACTAAAGTATCCCAGAATGATTCAGTGCGATGATGGTAAGGAGTTTAAAGGAGCTGTCAACCAGCTTCTGTTAAAACATCATGTTACAGTGAAGAGAGGTATTCCAGGAAACCACAGGTCACAGGCTATTGTTGAGAGCTTTAACAAACAGTTGGCAGAAAAACTGTTTTCATATCAGTACCATCAGGAATTTTTGGACACAGAAAGTAAATTGCGTAACACTGAATGGGTCAAAAGATTACCATCAGTACTTAGAGCAATGAATCTGGAGGTATTTAAAGCTACAGGGTTAAGACCAGTTGATGCAATCAAACAGAAAACAATACCTGTTGCTCCAAAGTCAACAACACCAGTGGCATTACTACCTTTCAATCAGAAAGTCAGATATTTATATGCACCCGGTGAAGCTGAGGGTGACAGCAGGAAGCGTGCAACGGATCCAATCTGGAGTATTGACATTCATGAAATCAAGAGAGTAGTAGAGACAAATCCACCTATATATTACTTGAGAGAACCAGCACCGCAAAGAGCCTTTGTAAAAGAGGAATTACAATTAGTTCCACGTGGTACAAATGTTAAATGATTTTTTATTTCAGATTTTATAGTGTTAACAAAAATGGAAGCTCTGAGAAAGAATTCTAAGCAACTTCATTTTTTTAATTTATATTTTTATTTTGAGTTATAAAATCAAACTCACAGCGATGGAAGACTCTGTATTAGAATCTTTATCGACAGTATTTGACACCGTTGAATTACAAGTAACGGATCCTCAAAATGTGCAGTCCAGTGTGCAAGACGCCATTGAACAAATTCCAAACAATTTGTTGATTGAACCTCCAGTAAAAGTGCAGATAGTCAGTTTAATAAAATACAAAACAGTCAGTGATGAGGTGCTAGAAGTTCATGTTTCAACCAGACAACTAGCACTTAATTCTATGGCAGAATTGAATGGAAACTGGGCAGATGAAATGATGAAACGGTTTGAGCAAGCTGCAGAGGATGCAAAGATGAAAGGATCCGGATGGTCAGAAGGTGAAATTCTAAAAATAGAATTGAAGCTAAGTAAATTTGCCCCCATCAGAGGTAGAAGTTACATACCTTTACCTCCTGCTCTTGTCAAAAAACGTGCTGTGCTGAACATAAAGAATGATGATGACAAATGTTTTATGTGGTGTGTTCTGGCAAGACTGTACAGTGTAAAGAAAAATGCAGAAAGAGTGTCTAACTATCATGCATACAGAAATAAACTAAACTTTACTGGTATTGAATTTCCTGTCAGCATTACAAGCATTGACAAATTTGAACAGCAAAACAAACCCATCACCGTAAATGTTTACACGTGGGATGAGGAAGATGAACTGAAACCAGTCAGAATATCAAAGAACTCACCAACGATTGGTGATTGTGATACTAACCATGTTGACATGTTACTAATGACTGATGGTGTAAAATATCATTACACTTTGATTCGTACAATGAGTAGACTGATGGCGAGCACAAGCAATCACAATAGTAAACAAGACTTTTGTAGGCGATGTCTCTTGCGTATTCCATCAATTCATGCAGCACTTATACACAAGCAACATTGTAAGAGCGTTGATGATGCGGTTGTGAAGTTAACAACACCACCGCCAGACAGCAAAGTGTATTTTAAGAATGTATGCAAACTACAGAAAAGTCCTTATGTTGTTTATGCTGACTTTGAATCTATCATTGTGCCATATGAAGGACCTTTACCAAAAGACCTACCTAAAACAGTAACTCTAAGTAATCATCAAGTCTGTTCATATGCATTTATTGTTGTTAGTTCAGATGGTAAACATTCTAAACCGCAATTGTACAGAGGACCTAATGCAGCAAAGAACTTCTTACAGCAAATGAACCAAGTGCGAAATGACTGCTCCAAACAACTGAATCTTTCAGACATTGTTATGAAACCTGAAGACCAAGAACAGTTTAACTCTACCACACAGTGTTGGATATGCGAACAAAGTCTAACACCAAACACAGACAATCCAATAGTAAGAGATCATGATCATGTAAGTGGGCAGTTCCGAGGAGCAGCACACAGCAAATGTAATCTACAATTAAAGTTTGATCCTAAGACTTGGAAGCTTCCAATCTTCTTCCATAACTTGCGCGGTTATGATTCACATCTGATCATGCAGGCAGTAACTGATGAATACAAAGCAAGATGCATTGCGCAGTCTTCAGAAAAGTACATGGCCTTTACTCTGAATAGTTTATACTTCTACGATTCTGCTCAACATCTGATGGGAACACTTGAGTCTTTATCTTCATCACTAACTGCTTTCCCAATCACATGTAAGTACTTTGACAGTGACTTAGTTAGAAAGGGAGTCTATCCATATGAATACATGGATTCGTGGGAGAGGTTTGATGAAGATGAGTTACCACCAAAGGATGCTTACTTCTCACGGCTGAAGGGTAAAGGTATAAGTGACGAAGACTATGAACACGCTAAGACTGCATGGAATAAATTAGGATGTAATACAATGGGTGATTATCATGATCAATATTTGTTGGCTGATGTTTGTTTACTTGCAGATATATTTGAGAATTACAGAAGAACATGTATGAAGCACTACAATCTAGATCCTTCACATTACATATCTGCACCAGGCATGAGCTGGGATGCATTTCTTAGATTTACAGGAGTAAAGATTGACTTGCTATCAGATCTTCCTACACTTCAGATGATTGAAAATGGACTACGTGGAGGAATCAGTATGGCTTCACACAATTACTGCAAAGCCAACAACAAATACTTGGACGACTTTGATCCTATGAAACCTTCTAATTACATCATGTATCTAGATGCAAACAATTTGTATGGTTGGGCAATGTGTCAGACGCTTCCACTTCGGAACTTTAAGATCTATTCAGGACCATTTTCACAATGTGTTGTGCTGACAATATTAAAAGCAGGCCCAGACAGTCGAAAGGGATGGATACTAGAAGTTGACTTAGACTATCCACTATCACTTCATGATCTACATAATGATTATCCTTTAGCGGCTGAGAGGTTAAAAGTAAACCCAAGAGAACCTCCAAAGCTGGTGCCCAATCTGTTTCACAAAAAGAAGTATGTGTGTCACTACAGACTGTTACAGTTTTACATTAGACATGGATTAATTTTGAAGGCTGTTCATCGTATAATTTTATTTGATCAAGAACAGTTTATGAAACCTTACATCATGAAAAACACAGAACTGAGAACCAAAGCCGCTGATGCATCAGAGAAAGACTTTTTTAAACTGATGAACAACAGTTGCTTTGGTAAGACAATGGAAAACCCACACAAGAGAAAGGATGTTAGACTTGTTACAAGAGAAAATGAGGCCATCAAGCTGACATCCAAACCACAGTATCAAGACTTTAAATACTTTCATGAACAGCTGTATGGTATCTTAATGAAAAAACTTGTAGTCAAGCTTGACAAACCAGTATTCATAGGCTTTACTGTGCTAGAGTTGTCAAAACTGTTGATGCTTGAGTTTTTGTATGATTATTTGAAACCAAGATATCCCAAATCGAGAGTACTTTACACAGACACAGATTCATTCTTACTTGACATTCCAGCGGATGACATTTACAAAGATCTAGAAGCTGAAAGTCCTGCAGTAAAAGGAAAAGATTCTTTTTATGACACTTGCGACTACCCTAAAGAATCACCATTGCACTCAAATGTTAACAAGAAGGTTATTGGAAAGATGAAAGATGAAATGAATGGGAAGATAATTAAGGAGTATGTTGGATTGCGTGCAAAGATGTACAGTGTTGCAAGTGAGAAAGGGGTGGTTAAAAAAGCAAAGGGTGTAAGCAAACAGGTTGTAAAGTCGAGCATATCGCATGATAACTACAAGGAAGCACTGTTTCAGAAGCGAGTGTTTCACCATGACAACCCTAAGATCAGTTCCGCGCTTCATCAGATCAACACAACTATTGTAAACAAGAAATCTTTAGATGCTAATGACACAAAGCGCGTTTATTCATCACCAGAATATTCTTATGCAATTGGCCACTGGAGAACAAACGCAAATAGTCCGAGTGTGTAATAAGAATTTTTGTCAATCGGGAAAACCCGCTATGACAGCTTTGTTTTGACTGCAGCGGGGAAAAGGACGTTGCTTGTGAAAGGGGAGTGTTTGTGAAAGGGGAGTTAGTAGGCTTTGTTGAGTTTCAAAGCAGCCACCAAGTACACTTATCAAAAGCTTGAATAAAATAAACAAGTCAATTGAATAAGTTAACACTCGGCGGCCGCCCGAAGGCAGCCTTTGAAGCGAAGTGAAGCGTAGTGAAGCGTAGTGAAGCGAAGCGTTGAAACAGAGTGAAGCAAAAACAATAACACAGCTGAAGCAGGGTGTTGAAGCAGGATGATTAAGAAGACAGCCAAAGCAGGGCAGGCGCAGCAAACCGTACATGCATGATCGTTACTATATTTAGAATCACGTCATTACTATTTTTGAAACCGTACATGCATGATCGTTACTATATTTAGAATCACGTCATTACTATTTTTGAAACCGTACATGCATGATCGTTACTATATTTAGAATCACGTCATTACTATTTTTGAAACCGTACATGCATGATCGTTACTATATTTAAACACTTGTCTAACAGTGCAGGCGCAGTGTGATACTTCTGTTGTTGCGCACAAACAAGCACTGTAAGTCTAAGACTGGGACTGTTGGAGCTCTGATGTGACAGGAATATGCGGCGTTTCTGACCAGTACTCTCTGTACTCTTCGATCTGGAGCATCTCTTCGATTTGTTTAAGTTTGCCCATGATAAAACTGATTGGCAAACCAACAGTGGTAAATCGCGGAAATGCATAAAGCGATCTAGCAACGGCGCGTAGTCTACGCGCATGAACATCGGAATAGCCAGTTTTTGCTTTCAACCAGTCAGCCCACGTTTCTTTCATTCTCCCTTCTTTTCTTTGCTTCTCCTGCCATTGTTTGCACATAATCAAAAACTGTCCAAACTGAATGTAAATTAAGATTTGTTGTGCGTCCTGTCTTTTGAGATTTCTTATCCCTTTTTGCAGTCTTTCCACAATATCTTTTTCATTTTCTGCTTGAGCAAAATAAGCATTTGTGAAAGCTTCTGTGGATATAGCATGGCTAACATCTGCTTGGTTTGAAACGAGATAGTGATGTAAATCACTTGGCGTTGTTGGTTCTACTCTCTTTTTCTTTCCGTCTTTTTCTTTGAACAAATCTTCTATCTTCCTTTTTGGTTTTTTGGGCAGTCTCATTAATCCTTCTGTTTTAGCCTTAACTGCTATTAAGGCCATCTGCTCAAAATATTTTCTATTCTCTTCTAGTACATGCTGTTCTTCTTCTGTCCAAAATTCTGATGGTGTTGGCGCTGGTAGTGGGACATTACAAGCTTGTTCCATGTCAGGTAGAATTAAAGTTGTTGGCCGCCTAGAATAATCTAACAATTCTTGATGTCCTGAGCTAACCCTATAGATTCTTGAGACAGGCAAAACACTTTTCTCACAGAAAACACGTCTTCACACCACCACAGCACCAGGAAAAATGACAAACACACGCTGGCTCTTTGGAGAGCGTCTAAAAATAAAGTGGCTTAACCAGGTTGCAGGCCTGGCAAACACACGCTGGCTGTTTGGAGAGCGTCTAAAAATAAAGTGGCTTAACCAGGTTCTGGGTTACTGATTCCGACAGACCCGGCATTGGTTCAAAACAACCTTACTTTACTGTATTTTTTTTTTTGGTATGGATTTATGCAGTATTTTTCTGATTTTGTCGCATGTTTCATTTTAGTAAAAGTTTAGTCCAGAAGCCTATTTTGCGTTAATATTTAGGGTCTGTCGGAATCGGTGAGCCAGAACGTACATTCCCCCTTTCTCTGAACCGTTTTGTTTTTTTGCAGATTGCTACAACAGTGTTCACTCCACTTGAGTTTGCCAGCATAGGATTATCTGAAGATGACGCTCTGATTAAGTACGGCGAAGATATTTTGGAGGTATGTGTAAACATGCTTCCCCACTGCGTAAGATACCGTAATGGTGTAGTGGTGGTACTGGGACATGTCTACTTATCCTGAATATCCTGAATGTTCAACACAGAGTAGAAGACCACAATGATTTTGATGATTTATTTATTTGTTATTGTTGCCTTGTGTTGCCTTGTAATGATATATATATGAAAAGAATATTTTCCTTAGTTTTTTCTGTCTGTCTGTATCGCTCTTTCAATTTTTGGTTTGTTTGTTTGCTTAACGCCCAGCCGACCACGAAGGGCCATATCAGGGCGGTGCTGCTTTGACATTTAACGTGCGCCACACACAAGACAGAAGTCGCAGCACACTGGCTTCATGTCTCACCCAGTCACATTATTCTGACACCGGACCAACCAGTCCTAGCACTAACCCCATAATGCCAGACGCCAGGCGGAGCAGCCACTAGATTGCCAATTTTAAAGTCTTAGGTATGACCCGGCCGGGGTTCGAACCCACGACCTCCCGATCACGGGGCGGACGCCTTACCACTAGGCCAACCGTGCCGGTCGCTCTTTCAATATATATATATATAGTTTCAAATGGCGCCTCTGTGGATGATGGCTGAGAGTAAACAAAAGAAACCCATGCACTTTGTGTTGTGCATTCCCCCGAAAAAACAGATTGATGGTTATCTGTCGTCTTTTGTCCATGTGTCAGTAAGGTTGTCCATGTGTCAGTAAGGTTGTCCATGTGTCAGTAAGGTTGTCCATGTGTCAGTGAGGTTGTCCATGTGTCAGTGAGGTTGTCCACTTATATACCTACCTGCTTGCCTGTCTGCTTGCCTGTGTGTCTCTCTCCTGTTTTTTTCACCCTGGCTATCTGCTGTAGACTGCTAGCTGTTGTTGTTTGTTTCATGTATATTTAACGAGAATGAAAATCACTTGTTCATTTCAATGCTTGTTATTCTCTTGGGTGCCAGGATATTGGTTCAGCATATCTCACTCTGTTGCACGTGTCGTATACATTACAGCGCTTACTTCCCTTTGTTTTGCAGATCATGTACATGTATTTTTCTGTTACGAACTGTTCATATGTGACCCTCCACCACGGAATGAGTCGCATGTCACCTTTGCATGATTTTCATGTTTTTACATTTTCCTAAAGAGTTTTTTATGCTCTATCCAGTGGTGAAAACCGTTTTAGAAAAGAGCGAAAACTGTTTGAGTTATAAGCCTGTGACTAAGGTGACCCTCACACTGTTACCAGACACTCCCCGGACTTATATTAAGCCTAGCGCAGAACCGCGCGAGGTGACATGCGACTCATTTCGTGGTGGAGGGTCACATATAAGCTTCTGTGAAGTAAAGTACGACCCATTTGTTGTCAGGTTTACCATGCGTTCTACAAACCCTTAGAGTTCACAGTGCCAGGAAGGGATGTCTCTCAGTGCTACATTAAGGTAAGGCGTAGACATTATAGCCAGTAGCTAAATCAAACATCACGCTAACTGGATATTTCCAGTATTTTACTGGTAAAAATCTCAAATCTCTCGGGTTCTGGGAAAGTTAGGAATGCTGGCTTTTGAAAATATTTTGACGTGTGCAAAGGCCTATTGGAAGAAGAAAGAAGAAAATAGTTAGCGTTTTCACAATAAGTATATGACTGTTACAGTGCCTGTTTTGTTTTGAAGATCAGAGAATGGGTACAGAAATTGCAAAATTTGAAACTCTCCCAGGACAGAATGGAACAAGCACAGGAATTATGGGGACATTTCTTGTAATATAAAGACAAAAAAATACTATACTCACGTGTTTAACGAAGACGATACGAACAACAAATTGTTTTTCCTTAATTTGTTGTTTGTATCGTCTTTGTGAAACAAGTCAGAACAGTATTTTTCGGTCTTTATATTTCTCATTCTCACGCGCTGTCACCATTGTTGTGCTTTCATTTCTTGTAACGTGAACCACTGGAAAGCTCCCAAAGACTTAAGAGTTTGTACAATCCAACTCAATACTAAATTGCTCATTTTCAGGGGAAATAATTAGCTAATATTCAAACAGTCTTGATCAGTCACTATTTGCTATGGCTCTGTGTGTGTGTGTGTGTGTGTGTGTGTGTGTGTGTGTGTGTGTGTGTGTGTGTGTGTGTGAGAGAGAGAGAGAGAGAGGAGAGAGAGTGTGTGTCATAGATTGTATCAAAGTGTGTCTCAATGTGTGTGTGTGTGTGTGTGTGTGTGTGTGTGTGTGTGTTTGATTGTGCCAGTATATGTGTGTGTGAGTGTCAGCTGGCAGATTCGCATCCCTCTTTTTCAACTTTACCTCTTGTTTTGACTTGACACAGGTGGTGTGTCACAGAGAGAAACCACAGAAAATCGATGGCATTCATCTAACTGGGCCAAACGCTGGGGAAATTCTGCAGGGACTGGCTGTAGCAATGCAGTGAGTGAACGATAAGTGAATGTTGGTTTCTGGAGATTTTGTAAAGAAAAACAGTAGAACCCCCTTTTACGACCTCCAAAAAATCTGAGAAAATCAGGTCTTAAAAAAAAGGCGGGGATGTAGCTCAGTACAGTCGGTAGCGCGCTCGATTTGTATCCAGTTGGCCGCTGTCAGCGTGAGTTCGTCCCCACGTTCGGCGAGAGATTTATTTCTCAGAGTCAACTTTGTGTGCAGACTCTCCTCGGTGTCCGAACACCTCCGTGTGTACACGCAAGCACAAGACCAAGTGCGCACGAAAAAGATCCTGTAATCCATGTCAGAGTTCGGTGGGTTATAGAAACACGAAAATACCCAGCATGCTTCCTCCGAAAGCGGCGTATGGCTGCCTAAATGGCTGGGTAAAAACGGTCATACACGTACAATTCCACTCGTGCAAAACACGAGTGTATGTGGGAGTTTCAGCCCACGAACGCAGAAGAAGAAGAAGAAGGTCTTAAAAAGGAGGGGGTCTTAGCATGGAGGTAAATTTACAGAAGTTATGAACAGAAAATCTGAGAACATAAGCTCTTAAAAGGGAGGAACAGACCTGAGCACATCTACGGTTTCTCCGTAATTTCTCCGATTTTTATATGCAGAATACGGTGCTACGGATTTTTAATTAATATTCCGAAATTCCGATGTTTTACTCAAAAAGAAATTTTGTTACTTTTTTCTGTTTGATTGTGATAGAAGTGAAACATGAAAAAGAAAAAAAGAGTGCGAGATTCAGATAGTGAAGAGGAGACACCAGCTCCGTCACCAAAGAAGAAGAAAACGGCACGACAGTGCTGGAAGTCCAGTTATTCTAAAGACAACCTGGAGATCGTAAAATTCAGCAAAGGAGACCAATACAAATGATGTCTTGAACTGTCGTTACAGCTTACTACTGAAACATTTTAAAGGGGCGGGGATGTAGCTCAGTCGGTAGCACGCTCGATTTGTATCCAGTTGGCCGCTGTCAGCGTGAGTTCGTCCCCACGTTCGGCGAGAGATTTATTTCTCAGAGTCAATTTTGTGCGCAGACTCTCCTCGGTGTCCGAACAACCCCATGTGTACATGCAAGCACAAGACCAAGTGCGCACGAAAAAGATCCTGTAATCCATGTCAGAGTTCGGTGGGTTATAGAAACACGAAAATACCCAGCATGCTTCCTCCGAAAGCGGCGTATGGCTGCCTAAATGGCTGGGTAAAAACGGTCATACACGTAAAATTCCACTCGTGGAAAACACGAGTGTACGTGGGAGTTTCAGCCCACGAACGCAGAAGAAGAAAAAAACAAACATTTTAAAAACCACTGAAATTTGGTTTGTTTACTACTGATGAGCGTTTTGAGTGTGCACAGGTCTGGAGGGAGTCTTAAATTGGGGGGTCTTAAATTGGGGGGTCTTAAATTGGGGGGTCTTAAAAGGGGGGTTCCACTGTATCTTATTCTTGGCTTGAAATTAAACACTGATATTCACAACACATAGTTTGTGTGCTGAATTTTTAGGCGTTGAGAAAACGCCTAACATCACTTTTCTCGATCTCTATTTATCTGTGTGTCTGGAAATCATATGCAGTCAATATAGTAGGAATTTGTGAGCCATGCAATTGCAGAATTGTTAGAAGGGCTGAGATTGAATTTGATTGAGAGTCAATGACTCATTGAATCAGTGAAATGTTAGGATGGAATGACTTACAAGAGGGTGGTTTATGCATAAGGCCAAAAAAAAAAAGGTCTGTTTACGGTAACATAGGCCAAAAAAATAGGGTCGGTAGGTCGGGATTTTTATTTTTTTTATAATTTTTTTTTCCTCCCAAAAACCATATTTTTACGTTATTTTTTTTTTATTTATTTTTTTTCCCAAATGCCAAAAAAAAGTCTAGGGTCGCGCGAAAAAAATAGGGTCGGTCGGGTTACCGTAAACAGACTATTTTTTTTTTTGGCCTAAAAGGATAGAAGTGTATGAGTTAGTGGAGGGGTTGGTTGTTACGCACAGGATGGTGGGGGCAGCAGGAAGACAAGCACTCATCAGGGGACAGTATCCAGGGCAGTAGGAAGACAAGCACTCATCAGGGGACAGTACCCAGGGCAGTAGGAAGACAAGCACTCATCAGGGGACAGTATCCAGGGCAGTAGGAAGACAAGCACTCATCAGGGGACAGTATCCAGGGCAGTAGGAAGACGAGCACTCATCAGGGGACAGTATCCAGGGCAGTAGGAAGACAAGCACTCATCAGGGGACAGTATCCAGGGCAGTAGGAAGACAAGCACTCATCAGGGGACAGTATCCAGGGCAGTAGGAAGACAAGCACTCATCAGGGGACAGTATCCAGGGCAGCAGGAAGACAAGCACTCATCAGGGGACAGTATCCAGGGCAGTAGGAAGACAAGCACTCATCAGGGGACAGTATCCAGGGCAGTAGGAAGACAAGCACTCATCAGGGGACAGTATCCAGGGCAGTAGGAAGACAAGCACTCATCAGGGGACAGTATCCAGGGCAGCAGGAAGACAAGCACTCATCAGGGGACAGTATCCAGGGCAGTAGGAAGACAAGCACTCATCAGGGGACAGTATCCAGGGCAGTAGGAAGACAAGCACTCATCAGGGGACAGTATCCAGGGCAGTAGGAAGACAAGCACTCATCAGGGGACAGTATCCAGGGCAGTAGGAAGACAAGCACTCATCAGGGGACAGTATCCAGGGCAGTAGGAAGACAAGCACTCATCAGGGGACAGTATCCTGGGCAGCAGGAAGACAAGCACTCATCAGGGGACAGTATCCAGGGCAGTAGGAAGACAAGCACTCATCAGGGGACAGTATCCAGGGCAGTAGGAAGACAAGCACTCATCAGGGGACAGTATCCAGGGCAGACAAAGATGAATCGTAACCGCATTGTGTCCCCTCTCACTTTCAAAAGCCAATTAGTTAGTTTTAACGGTACTCTTCAGTTTCATTAACAATGTTCATGACAGTCCATGGAAGAGCCACTATCTCAATCATTATGGCTTTAAGTATACAGTGGAGCGCCTTTTTTCAGACCATTAAAAGTCTGAGAAAAAAATCGGACCTTTAAAGGGAAGGGAGTTTTAAAATGGAGGTAAAAGTTACAGAGGTTATGAACAGAAAATTTGTAAGTAAGGTCTCAAAAAGGAGGAAGTTGTTAATTGGGGGGGGGGGGGGGGGGGGGGCTTAAAACGTTTGACCGTGCATAATAGCTTAAACAAGTTTTTATAATAAAATTAATGTTGTTGTTTGCAGGTGTAATGTTTCCTTCGACCAGCTGTCCAAGACAGTGGGGATCCACCCGACGTGTGCAGAAGAGGTTGTCAAACTTCACATCTCCAAGCGATCGGGACTGGACCCCACCGTCACAGGCTGCTGAGGTTAAGCTGCACATCTCTCGTCTCTGATCAAGGATCTGACACTAGCCTGGCTGTCATCTGTGCTATTTGTTTTCTCCGTGTTATATCCTCTCACGACAGACATTTCATTTTTTCTATGAGCTCATGATAAACCTTTTTTTTCCCTTTTTTTATTTTTTTATTTTTTTGGGTGTGTGTGTGTGTTTGTTTGTGTGCGTGTGTGTGTGTGTGGGGGGGGGGGTCATCTGCATAATACATGTACAAGCAGATCAATATTTAAAGTTTTGGTGACTTTGTGACTGGTGATGACTTTAATCTGATTCCTCTGCATCTGTGATCTAGATGTGATAGAGTGGTGGTATAAGCAAGTGGTGCTTCATACTTCAAGAACTTCTTCTCCACACAAAAAAAGAATCTCAGGTGTCTGCTCAAAGTGACAGTTTCTTCTGCTTGTTGTTTTCTCTGATTGATTTTTGTTCCAGTTTTTTTTTCCCCATGTGTGGAATGTTCTTTCCTGCACTCTGTTCCTACTGGATTGACATTGTTGTGTGATCATGAAATATTCATGTGACGAGACATCATAAAAATGGTTGAACACAGACAAGAACAAGAATGGTAAATTATTAAAACATTTAATTTTTAAGATTACAAGACAAGACTATCACTGAAAGTTAAACACTTAAAGAAAATAACTTACCATTCTTGTTTTTTAAAAATATTTTGGAACGTTAGCAGTCTGTTTTTGGACTCATAATCCTACCTGAAACAATCACAATGCAATCCATATCATATCAAATTAAATCCCGCAGTGGGGCACTGCGGTTATGAAATTAAAGGCCCCTCCTGTTTTTGGAACCGCAGGAGCTTTCTTGTTTGCTGTTAGGTAGATTTTTGGTTCCTCTTTCCTGTCATGCTCTCTTTTTCTTCATGAATTCTTTTCTTTTTTCTGCCTTCTTGCTCATTCACCTGTATTTTTTCCAAAAATCTCTTCTCTTGCTGCTTGTCTCGCGATTCATGTATAGTTTAATCTGTTAGTGTTCTGATGTAAGTCCAGCAGTAGATAGGATAAGCCTATTTTAACATACTGGAAACTGGTAATCTTCCAGTAGGTATTAATTTAGTTTTACTAAAGCCTGCTGGGACACAAGTAATGGGTTAGTGCATTTGTAAACAGGAATCGCTTGACAAGTGGCCCCCTTCATCCCCCCCTTCCTCGTCCTGATATGGCTCTGCGTAGTCGGCTGGACGTTAAGCAACAAATAAACAAACAAATATCAAATTAATAGCCATGATGAAGTCCTAATTTCATGGCCATGATATAGCAAATAGTAATAACAATAATATGGGAATTTTTATGGTGAAATCCTCAAATAGTTCTAATCCTGTGAAAGTATTTACTGGGCATGATCATGATCAACATCTGTTGAGATTCACCCTCAGTGTTCAAGGCTTTAATGTAAGCTCAAATGTGACCCTCCACCACGAAATGAGTCGCATGTCACCTCGCGCGGTTCTGCGCTAGGCTTAATATAAGTCAGGGGAGTGTCTGGTAACAGTGTGAGGGTCATCTTAGTCACAGGCTTATAACTCAAACAGTTTTCGCTCTTTTCTAAAACGGTTTTCACCACTGGATAGAGCATAAAAAACTCTTTAGGAAAATGTTAAAATATGAAAATCATGCAAAGGTGACATGCGACTCATTTCGTAGTGGAGGGTCACAAATTGTCTTTCTCTTGTCTGTATATTTTGTCTTGTGAACTTGTACAGCCAGCCGGTGCTTAAAGTTGGATTCCAGAGATGAGGATGTGCGGCTTCAGCGATTGCGTTTATTTCTGCTAAGAGAGAGATTTTGTGGGGCAGCCTTCTTAACTTCGTCATCATTGATTATGAAACTTTGTGCGTGTGTGTGCGTACGTGAGTGTGTGTGTGTGTTCGTGTGACTCACATTAGCAAAACCAATATGATCTGTATGATTTATGATGTGTGCGCGTTTGTTTGTGTGTGTGTGTGCATGGGTGTGTGTGTGTGTGTAAGACGAACGGCAGATAGAGAGATGGTTGAAGAAATGTTCAGTGGAGGACTTAATTGATGCTCCATTCATTTCCTCAGCGCTTGTCTGCCGAAAAAACAGAACACCAGAAACCTCAAAATGTCTTTAGCTTTACGTACTCAGGTAAGCAGGCTGCCCCTGGGTTTGCCACTGTGATGAAGGTCTGTTCCTAAACTTCTGAAGGGGACAGACTGGAGAAAGTTGCGAATCCACTCTCTCAATTTGTTATTGTTGTCATAATTATGTGTATGCTTCAGTCTGCTGCTGAGTGCTTTTACTATTGTGAAATCTTTTGAATTTTTTTCTGAGTGAAAATGTATGTATCTTTTTCAAACGGTAGATCTTTTGCGGAATGAAAGGTTTTGCCAATTCTCTCACTCTAGAATGACTTTTCTTCCTTTCTCACACTGGAGAATTTTTGAAAACAAAATGAAAGGTTGTATGTCTGTGTTACACAGTGGAACATTTTTGCAGAATGAAAGATTATATGTCTTTGCTTTACGCCCCACAATTTTAGCAGGATGAAACGTTATATGTCTTTGCTTACGCCCCACAATTTTAGCAGGATGAAACGTTATATGTCTTTGCTTACGCCCCACAATTTTTGCAGAAAGAAACGTTATATGTTATTGCTTTCACCCCACAATTTTAGCAGATTGAATTGTTCAGCTTTTTCCCCCTATCTCACTTGTCAATCATTTGAATTAACTTAACACTATGACAGGTTTTGTTTAAACAATTATTACCTTAAAACAAAATCCCAGGAAAAGATTGTGGGCATGTTTTTGTAATAGACTAGAACATATGTACTAAATGTCTTGATAAATGTGCTCAGTTTCAGAAAAGTGTAGCTTAGTGTGCATGTCAGAGAGAGAGAGAGAGGGAGAGGGAGAGAGACAGAGAGAGAGGGAGGGAGAGAGGAGAGAGAGTATGGTTCAGTGTGTGTGTGCATGTGTGAAAAATAACGGACTTGTGCAGAAAATGATTTACTTGAAGATGATTGTA
The DNA here is from genome assembly GCF_037325665.1 of Littorina saxatilis. Taxonomy (NCBI): domain Eukaryota; kingdom Metazoa; phylum Mollusca; class Gastropoda; order Littorinimorpha; family Littorinidae; genus Littorina; species Littorina saxatilis. The sequence continues at coordinate 58,071,491 of NC_090253.1, read as the reverse complement.
AGCTGTGCACTAATTTGAATGTAAAGACATAGATCTCCTTGTTGATTGTTATTGACTAAAGGGTTGTGAGATTGCCTCAGATCAAGCTTACTAAAATAGTCTATTCTTTGTTTCACCTATGTTTGCATTTGTCTGTGATCATCTGTGTGTGAGCCAGAGATCTACTACAAGATGTTTGATGAATTTAATAATAATTCACAAAATGCCTCAAACCAAAAGTAAAAGTTCCCAGCTTATTTTGCTTTTTAATGTGTGTGTGTGTGTGTGTGTGTGTGTGTGTGTGTGTGTGTGCTGTTTTCATTGCAGTCTTGTTTTAATCTTTCTTTGTTGTTTTATTTTGTAGAGAAGAGGGATTGAATACAAATTTGTACTGAATGTTAATTGTTAATACAAGAAAGAAGGGATGCAGTGTCTCTTTTCGGCTATTAAGTATTGTGATTGAAAGAACAGATCTAGAATACGTACTTGACTATTTGATCCGTTGATTTAGTAATTAACCAACAGGAGAATTTGTTAAATCAATTTCAAGTTTCAGGCTTTGTTTTTCAAAGACGTAAGACTGAAGAATGAGTAACGGTTTAGAGGCACCATCTCAACTTAGCCAAGCAAATATAGCCAGACAAACTGCAAGACAAGTGCATTGTTGTCACTGGCTGACAAGCATGTGCGACGGGTGCAGTGGCCTTGTGGCTAAGACATCAGCCTTCTAATCGGCAGGTCGTGAGTTCAAATCCCGGCCGCGGTCGCCTGGTGGGTCTCCAAGAGAGACCGATCTCCGATCTCCCAGGTCAACTTATGTGCAGACTTGCTAGTGCCCTTTGTGTTCGGTGGGTTATAGAAACACGAAAATACCCAGCATGCTTCCCTCAAAAGGCGGCGTATGGCTGCTTAAATAGCGGGGTTAAAACGGTCATACAATCAATCAATCAATAAGAAGCTTATATCGCGCGTATCCCGTGGGTACCGTTCTAAGCGCTTGTCGAAGAGCTGTCAACACAGGACTAACAGAAAAAAATAACATCTACAGACGGACATAAACCCTATCATACACTAGCAGACCCTCATAAACATACAACAAACAACTGTTTAACAACAATGTACACATCAATAGCTAGGTCCAAACAAAATAATATTAAGCACACACAAAACACCTCTCACAGAGTACAACACAAGGATGTCATTCGGGGCACAACACATCGCGTCGAACATGAAAGTCACAGCCAGCTACGGGAAGAACTGAGTCTTCAACCTACTCTTGAACGCGTCAAGAGAGGGGCTCTGGCGAAGCTCCAGCGGCAGGGAGTTCCAGACGGAGTTCCAGGGAGTTCCAGATGCGAAAAAACCCACTTGTGCAAAAACATGAGTGAACGTGGGAGTTTCAGCCCATGAACGAAAAAGAAGAGAAGAAGAAGACTGACTTTGTGCGCGACCATGTCCCCCACAGCCGGAAGACTTTTTTTTTTATAAATATGAAAATCTCTCATTTCCTTCAAAATGCTTTGAATTGTCTAAGCTATATATGCCAAGACTCTGGTTCCCCATAAAAGCCGGTCTCGTTGTTTTGTTCTGTTCTGAGCGCTTCTTTCTTCCGAAACACAATTTAAGAGGATTACAGTGAACACATTTTCCCTGCGTTTCTTTCTTTCTTGTTCTTTTGTGTGTGCTTTGTTTTGTTTTGTTTTTAACAATCACGCTATTCATCTTGTGTTTTTTTTTTTTTTTTTTTTTTTTTTTTTTAGATCTCAGTTGCATGCAGGCTGCTTAAACCCTTTCTTTTTTGCTTTTTTTTGTTTTTTGAGTCACTTGAGAAAAAGTGACTCTATGTAATCGGTCAGTGTTAGTCTGTCCGGCCGGCCGTCCGGCCGGCCGTCCGGCCGGCCGTCCGTAGACACCACCTTAACGTTGGACTTTTCTCGGAAACTATCAAAGCGATCGGGCTCATATTTTGTTTAGTCGTGACCTCCAATGACCTCTACACTTTAACGATGGTTTCGTTGACCTTTGACCTTTTTCAAGGTCACAGGTCAGCGTCAAAGGAAAAATTAGACATTTTATATCTTTGACAAAGTTCATCGGATGTGATTGAAACTTTGTAGGATTATTCTTTACATCAAAGTATTTACATCTGTAGCCTTTTACGAACGTTATCAGAAAAACAAGGGAGATAACTAGCCTTTTCTGTTCGGCAACACACAACTTAACGTTGGGCTTTTCTCGGAAACTATAAAAGTGACCGGGCTCAAATTTTATGTGAACGTGACTCATTGTGTTGTGAATAGCAATTTCTTCCTGTCCATCTGATGCCTCATATAATATTCAGAACTGCGAAAGTGACTCGATCGAGCGTTTGCTCTTCTTGTTTGTTTTTTGTTGTTGTTGTTGGCGGGGAGCATCCTTCTTCATTGATCTTTTTTTTTTTTTTTTTTCAAGTAATGTTTTTACAATAACATTAACATTACTATATCTAAATGTATTTTAAACAACTTTTCTATATAACAATTCCCTCTCAAAAATGCATACAATATCCAGAGGGGAGCCATATCTATAAATACCAACACACATTTTGGCTATCACAATCAAATAATTCACATAACTTATTAGTGCCTTGGAACTTTGTGAATTTTCAAATACGCCCAAAAAAACTTCCTTTACGGTAATTTTAATAATCATATTATATTTACAATTCACTTTATCCTCAACGCATTTCCAAATGGACATAATTTTCGGGCAAAAGTAAAAAAAATGTTCAATATAATCAATTTCGTTCTCACAGTGAGTACAGCAATTACTCACGGAAATGCCTATTTTATACAATAAAATATTTGTGGGGTAAATATTGTGCAATATTTTCCAATGCAACATTCGCAATCTTGTTTCAGTGGTTACTTTGTTTACCATTAACCATTGCTCTTTTCCCGGCCTGAAATCAAATTTATGTTCCCAAAATTTAACTACAACCGGCTCCACATATTTTTCCTTTATAATTAATTTGCGAAATTGGGAAGGCTTACTCAGGTTCTTTAAATCGATGAATCCACATACATTTCCATTTGCAGAGCGTAGTGTTGCTGCTTTAACTGCTGTGCAAATCACCCTATATTCAAAGAATCTTGTGGGCTTACATCCAACTTTCTGCTGCATAATATTAAAGGGCACAATCTCATTACCAACATATACATCCTTTACTCGACAAACGCCTGCTTTAATCCAGTCGCTAAAAAACAGGGTTTGGCCGCAATAGATTATATCACTGCTGTTCCATAAACACGTATCACTTAATAACATGTCTCCACCTACTGCTCTCTGAATCATGTCCTTATTTTTCAACCAACAAATTAAAACTTGTTTCCAAAATACATTTTTAATTAATCCCAATCCTTTAAAAAATTTTACCGTGGTGTTAGATTGGAAGCAACACAACCTTTCACCAAGCTTCGAAAACATATGTATCGGTATCTGTTTCCATCTTTCCTGCTTTTCGTTCAATAAATTTGCCGCCCAGGACAACAAACAAGAGGACTGCATATCAATGACATCAATCATTTTTAAACCCCCATCAGGAAACTCTTGACACATCACTTTTCTTTTAACTTTCTCAAATGCCTTAGTGTTTGAAAATCGTTTTTTCCAAATAAATCTGTAAAACATAGTATTTATCTCAGTCAATACCTTTTCGGGTATTACCAGTGCTTGCAACGGATAAATAATCTGCGATAACAAAAGAGATTTCACTATGCATATTTTCCCCATGATACTACAATTTCGTTTGAACCATTTCACAATGTTGCGTCGTATATTTTCAATACGGCTTGTCCAGTTTTCTTCAATCTCAGAGACCGATGAGGAGCTACTGAAATAAATTCCCAAAATCTTCACTTTTGTAGTCCACCTTAACCCGCACTCATTTTCATTACCATATTTATTACTGCCCAAGGCCATGATTTCAGTTTTTTGTCTATTCATTGCCAAACCAGAGAATTTGAAAAAATAGGTAACAAGGGTTAATGCGTTTTTTAACTCATCCATATCGTTCAGAAATAGGGTCACATCATCAGCATATAATAATATCTTAAAGAACATATCATAATTATCATTAGTTTCTTTCGGCAGAGGCAGACCCTTAATTGAACCATCATTTCGAATTTTCAAGGCCAACAATTCTAATGCAAGGATGAAGGCCATCGGTGAAAAAGAACAGCCCTGTCTGATACCTGCGTTCAATTCAATACATTCCGATAACCAGCCCATAAAATTGATACAACTTTCCGATTTATACAATAGAATCTCTACCCATCTTACAAAGACGGCACCAAAATTAAATCGTTTAAATGCATACACAATATACTCTTTGGAAATCGTGTCAAATGCAGCTTTATAGTCCAGTGCTACAAGGAACCCAGGTTTATTATATTCGTTTACATACGACACTAAATCGTCTATTTGCCGGATCGCTGAACTAATGGTTCGACCCTTCAAAAAACCATACTGATCTTCACCAATAATATCTAAAATAACTTTAGATAGGCGAACTGAAAGAGTCTTCGCCAATATTTTATAATCAGTGTTTAATAGTGAAATCGGTCGCCAATTATTAAGGTCGTCCCTTGGTAACTGTTTACCCTTATGAATTAATATCATTATTGCCCGTTTTTGTGTGACGGTTAATTCTCCCTTTAAAAAAGATGCATGAAAGGAATTCAATACCATGTATTTTATTTTACACCAGAAGAACTTCATAAAGGAGGTTGTAATACCATCACATCCAGGGGAGGAACCGTTTTTCATATTTTTTAAGGATGTCGACAATTCTGTTAAAGTGATCGGACTATCAATTCCAGTCTTCTGCTGTTCTGTTAATTGAGGAACTTCAACACCATCCAAAAACTGTTCAACCAAATTTTCATCAAACTCAATATTTTTTTCGTATCTCCTTCTAAAAAACTGGACTTGTTCAGTCAAAATATCATCCTGATTTGTTATCACCTGACCATCTGCTTTAGCCAGACGATCCATAATTTTCGCGTTTGAGTGTGTTTTTTCCATATTGAGAAAATACTTTGTATTTTTTTCTTCTTCTTCAATAAATTTAATTCGGGACCTAGTTTGGGCTCCCTTAGCTTCCTGTATTGAGTAAATTTCCAGTTCAGCTTTTACTTTATCTTTTTCCATCAACAATTCGTTATTATCTTGATCTAAAACAAGGGCTTTGTCAATCCTATTCAAATTTTCCAACAATTCCCCATGTCTATTAAACTTACATCTATTTTTTTCCTTACTGTACCGAATACAAAATTCTCTTATTTTAATCTTACACAAGTCCCATTTTACGTGATCCTCCATTATTTCATCTTGTATCTCAAATTCTTCCAACATCAAATTCAATTCATCAACAAAGATATGATCCTTTAACAAACTATCATTAAATTTCCAATATGATGGACCACGCTGAAATGAACATAATTTATATGTTATGTTAACCGACCTATGGTCGGATTGTGCAACGGAACATATATTACAGTCTCTAATATTATTTAGCACAGAGTCGGAAACAAAAATGTAATCCAATCTGCGAGCAATGAAAGGATTTTTTCTTGACCACGTAAATTCCCTTTCCTGTGGCCAGAATAACCTCCACATATCATTTAACTCACTATTTTCCAAGAACTTTTTAAAGCGATTAACATCCCCCACATTATGTTTTTCTCCACTAATAATGTCTTCTTCATTATCAATTACGCAGTTAAAATCTCCACACACTATGTAGTTCAACATATTCAGCGACTGAATGTGCTTTTCCAACTTTTCAAAAAAATGATATTTGTCTTTACCAATCGTTGGAGCATATACATTCGAGATACAAACGTCCTCATTCTGCAGAGAAATTCGTACCGTCAAAATCCTGCTATTTCGATAAATACACGTCACAGGATACTGAAAACTCTTTTTAATAAAAATGATTTGTCCCATGCTGTGTTTTGTACCACAACAATAAAACATTTGACCTCCCCATTCTTTTTCCCAAACTGTAATATCGGTTTCATGTACATATGATTCCTGCACACAAATAATATCGTACGATAGTTTCTTTAAATATCGAAAAAAAAGTCTTCCTCTTTGTCGTATTTCTCAGTCCATGAATATTAATACTTGTTATCTTTAAATCATCCATGATGACATATCAACATTGATTTCAATCGAGTCGTATTCAAAAATCAGAGTCCATAGAGCGTAGCCAGGTCGTTTCCTCTAAGATCCGTCCAGTTGGCGCCAGCCAGGGGCTAGGTGATCTCGGCTGCAACGTCACACTGCTCCTCGAGAGATGATGTAGTCGGGCCAAGGGGTAGGTCATCCCGTCTAGCAGCCTTGGCTGCATCGTTGTCCACAGGGGAGCTAAGCGGGCGCTTTTCTCTCGGGCAGGACTGGGACCTGTGAAAGGCAAGTTTCGACTGCTTGATTGCACGTGTGGGACGAGACGTGTTTTGTGTTTCTCCACCTAGCGTCGAATTCATTTGTCCGTTCTTGCACAATGCAACTTTCTTTCACACAACGTTGAAACATTCAATGTAGCTGCTTTTTTCTGTACAAAAAACAAATAATAGAAAGATAAAATCAATTGTTTCAGAATCACATACAAAAACCAAATCATTTGGTAATAGCAGCGGCTCTCTGCTGATGAAAAACACGATTGGACACGGACTAGCGGTTCCGGTACCAGGCCATAGTTGTGTGGGGAAAAAAAAAAGATAGACAGGAACGCTCAGGCTGATGGGGTCTATTTCGTCCACTTTTACCTGTATTGGGTGATCTTGCCCTTGGTGTTCCCGAAGCTTCTTACCTAAGACGGGCGACGCATAAGCTAGAAGTCACTGCTTTTTCATCAGTTTTTTTATTTATTTTTTAGCAGAAGCAAAAGTTGAATTCTCTCTCTCTCTCTCTCTCTCTCTCTCTCTCTCTCTCTCTCTCTCTCTCTCTCTCTCTCTCTCTCTCTCTCTCTCTCTCTCTCTCTCTCTCTCTGGGCGAGGGCCAGATGCAAAAAAGTATACCAATGCTTATTCTGTTACCCTCGTAAAATAAAGAATTGTCATTGTCATTGTCATTGTCTCTCTCTCAAGTCTCCCTCTCTCCCTCTCTCTCTCTCTCTCTCTCTCTCTCTCTTTCTCTCTTTCTCTCTCTCTCTCTCTCTTTTTCGTCCGTATATAACTTGCATTCCGTAAAATGTTTTACTTTATTTTTATTTTTATCAAAATCAATTTGATTCTGTCTCTTGAACGGAAGTCGCTTAGATGATCGTCGAAGCTACCTTTGTTCTTTTATGCAATGCTGACATTTATAACGGGATTGCCCAATGTGGGGTGATGGGGTCGAATTCGACCCAAAACTGTAACATTCTGGCTTTCTCCAGGATTTAGAAGTGCGTCATGTCATTAGATTAAACCACCGGTATTGTGTCTTTTTCAGTAACAATGACATACCATAGTGGGAATAATTTTGGAGTGAATGTTAGCATTTGAAATCAAACACTTCAATCAATCAATCAATCAATATGAGGCTTATATCGCGCGTATTCCGTGGGTACAGTTCTAAGCGCAGGGATTTATTTATTTATTTAAAAAAAAAATGTTTATGCAATTTATATCGCGCACATATTCAAGGCGCAGGGATTTATTTATGCCGTGTGAGATGGAATTTTTTTTACACAATACATCACGCATTCACATCGGCCAGCAGATCGCAGCCATTTCGGCGCATATCCTACTTTTCACGGCCTATTATTCCAAGTCACACGGGTATTTTGGTGGACATTATTATCTATGCCTATACAATTTTGCCAGGAAAGACCCTTTTGTCAATCGTGGGATCTTTAACGTGCACACCCCAATGTAGTGTACACGAAGGGACCTCGGTTTTTCGTCTCATCCGAAAGACTAGCACTTGAACCCACCACCCAGGTTATGAAAGGGGGGAGAAAATTGCTAACGCCCTGACCCAGGGTCGAACTCGAAACCTCTCGCTTCCGAGTGCAAGTGCGTTACCACTCGGCCACCCAGTCCCCACTTGTCGGGTAATCGGGCTGATCTCTTGCAGAAATGCGTTTTAAAACGAACTTCGGACGTGCTTCCTATTTTTATACCGAAACCAGTTGCACCGATTAGCATTTTACAGGGATCGAACAATGGAGAAAGAGCAACAACGGACTCAATTACAAAGCTGGAGCGAACGGTTGTTTCTTTGATGTAGTCGGATGATTATTTAGGGAAAAGAAAAGTCTTGAGGCAAGATTTGAATGCTTCTAAAGACTGTTGTTGATAGAGGGGGAGAGGTAGTGAGTTCCAGTTGATGGGGGCTTGAAAGAAGAAAGAGCGACCATGTATACAGTGTAATCAGTAACTGTACCTGTGTGATTGGGGGAGGGGGGGGGGGGTCTTTTTTGTCTCCGATTGTCTTCTTCTTCTTCTTCTTCTTCTTCTTCTTTTTCGGTCATGGGCTGAAACTCCCACGTTTACTCACGAGTGGGTATGACCGTCTCCGATTGTCCAACCACTGCTTGCGTATTATGAATCGCATTACGTCAGCATCAGTTACCACAACACCAAATGTTGCTCTTAATGTACCCGACCTGGCACAGATATAGCACGTACTTATTTATTTCAATTGATATAAAGAATAATATTCAACTAAACATCTCTCTCTGTCTCTCTCTCTGTCTCTCTCTCTCTCTGTCTCTCTCTCTCTCTGTCTCTCTCTGTCTCTCTCTGTCTGTCTGTCTCTCTCTCCCCCCCTCTCTCTCTGTCTCTCTCTCTCTCAGTCTCTCTCTCTCACTATCTCTCAGTCTCTCTCTCAGTCTCGCCCTCTCTCTCTCTCTCTCTCTCTCTCTCTCTCTCTCTCTCTCTCTCTCTCTCTCTTTCTGCCTTTTTATTTTTTTATTTTTTACTGTCATGCTTATCTTTTGTAATTGTTTTACGTATGTATATATATATATCCCATGACCTCCCTTCTTTGTCTCTGTTACTTCAGTATGGGTATATATGTTGTATTTTTATAGCTCAATAAATACATCATGGACTCCAAAAAATATATGATAGTGCAGATTCCGATTTGGGCAAAGGACTACTTTCCTCCCGACCTTTGACCTCGCTCGCGCCGAACAATGTGACACATTTGTATGAAGTTCTAAAATCGTATTGCACGGCTCAGAAAACCATATCAGTTGCACGCAAAAATGAATCTCAGAACTGATCTGATGTATGAGATGCAATAAGCAAAAGTTTCTTTCATTATGAAAGCAATGCAGGTCGAAAAAAACGAACATTCAACTTACAAGATAACCAGATGCTAGCGAACCAAAACAAAAACACGAGTACCCTCCCCTTGCATCGTTAGCAGACGACTTTTGAGAATCTGTCGGTCGTGTGTTTTGCCGGTGTGCGCCTTCAGCTATCAAACATCGGCTGTTTCACGTGTTTTGCGAGCAAGTCTACTATTTTGCCTGGCTCTGCAGTAAGTCCACATATTTTTCCGTAATCCAGTCATATTCCTTCAAAATGCAATCAATCGGCGGTGACAGACGTGTCGGTCGCGTTTTCCTCTCACCCATACCAGTTTAAGTTCATCCATGCAAACACACTCGCAAAACAGTTTATCACGTAGATACATTTCAAATAGGGAGCAAATGGTTAAATCTAAACCTACATATTTGTTCCCTAAGATTTGCTTCTCTGTCAATAAGCCTAATTACACACGTTCGAGAAAAACAACGTGGAATCAATTCTGAATCGAGTAAGCCAAATGGGTACCAAACCCGTTTCGCCCGTTCTGCCGACCTGAAACGCAAAACAAAAGAATTGTGCGCTTCAACTAAACTAATTTCTATTCGACTTCATTACTTTCTTGCAACTTATGAACCTTTACTTAAAGCTTTTAAAAGGTCTGAAAGTAGTGTTACCGCGTACTTATCGATGCACTCATTCGTTTTATTTTTTCAGCGACGGTCACTTAGTTTAAGGTTGCAAAAGGGCTAAGTCTCGCTGGCAACAGTTTTACCCTGCACAGATCGCAACAGTGCCGCTAGTAGTCTACACTTTGTGTTTGATGGTAGAATGGGATATACAGATTACAACACTCGTGGTTTTTTATATGGCTTGTATTTCAGTCAAGACCCAGCGGGAATATCAATCGAGAGACACTCGCCAGAGGCTCGTGTCTCCCGATGATATTCATCCGCTGGGTCTTGACTGAAATACAAGCCATATAAAAAACCACTCGTGTTGTAACCTATACGTATTTACGATTAGAATAGTCGAGTCCCTCTCTGGGCGAGGGCTGGTTGAAAAGAAGCTCGTTTATATTGCTTATGCCACAACCCTCGTAAAATTTGATTTGATTTGATTTGATTTGATCTCTCTCTCTCTCTCTCTCTCTCTCTCTCTCTCTCTCTCTCTCTCTCTCTCTCTCTCTCTCTCTCTCTCTCTTTCTCTCTCTCTCTCAGGCTCTCTCTCTCTCTCTCTCTCTCTCTCTCTCTCTCTCTCTCTCTCTCTCTCTCAGTCCTCACCACCAATCCCCTCTCCCTGGGATAATTTATGTTCTCACACTTTGAACAAAAGACACCCTTAGTTTAGAATTATTATTTGTCTAACACTTTAGCTCGAGTGCACACTCAGTGTAAGTTCTTGCAGCCGGAACAGGTAAGTTACCTTTGACATCTGCGTCATGTTCAGAAATTGACAAGAAATTTAGAAAAGGGGGGCGATGGAGTTGGGAGAGGAGGGGGTAGGCGAGGAACTTTTTGCTGTTAAAGAGGAAAAAAGTCTATCCACGTTTTAAGATCACACGCAAACACGAATAGCCTTGTGGGTATAAAGTTGAAGGTACTCAAAATGCGACTGTGCGTGCAATCGTTCGCAATCCACGCACGGAGACACAGACACTTACACAAACTTACACACACACACATATACACACACTCACACTCACACTCACACACACACACATACACACACGCACGCACGCACGCACACACACACTTACACAAACGCACACACTTACATACACACACACACACACACACACACATATACACATATATCTTCGTCGTCCTTTCTCCACGCCCTTTAACTCCACCCCCCCCCCCCTCCCCGGCCCCGCCCCCAAACAACCACCCTGCTACCCCTCCCCCCCCCCCCAACCCTTGCCCGTTTGATACCTCCATATCACTTGGCGCCGTGGTGTCGTATTTTGCTGCACCAAGGTCACCTACACTTGCAGTCACCTGGACGTGCCTGGAAACAATGCACAAATAATCGGCAACTTCTGCTCCCATGATCGCTATTTCGGCGCATTCAACGCCGTGCACAATCTCCACCAGCCATGTATGATTTACCCACGGGTTTTGGTCGCCTATAGAGTGTTAAAATCGTGCTCTCGGTCAAAGAGTTAAAGACTGACGTCGTCATTGTCATTGTTTCGTCAGGTTTCCGATCCGGAAAAAAAGTGTGGGTGTGAACTCCAGTATCAGGAATTATTTTTGTTGAAAACAAACAGACGACGTAAAAGGATGACGAGAGCAGAAAAAAATGAGGCTTCGATGACATTGACTTTAAGCACGAACGAATGCAGTTTCACAAACACAGAAGTCACAAAAGAACCGAAAAAGAGAAAGACTGGGAACGAATCGTATTTTGTTCTTCTTTGAGAAGACCCTGACTTGACGCACATTCGAATCAAAGGCTTGGAGACAGAGCGAACATTGTTTGTTTTCAATGCATGAGAGCCTGAGACTGATCTGGATCTCAAGCGGCGAGATATAATTAGGTTTTCACACTGTATGTAACCTCTTTTTCACGGTTAGAATACAACACATTTTGATTTGTTGATCGACGACTGATCGATCGGTCGAGTAATAGACAGATCGATTGATTGATTGATCGATTGATTGATTTATTGGTTGATCAATTGATTGATTGATTGATTGATCGATTGATTGACTTACTGACTGCGTTTTGATCAATTGATTGCTAGGTTTGTTAATTCGCTTGGTTGGTGAACTTTTCCTGTATCAACGACAAAGAAAAACTGTCGATTAATGAATGGGAGGATAACAAAGGGGTGGATGGTTTGTCATGTGAATGGGAGTACAACAAAGGGTGGATAATTTGTCATGTGAATAGGAGGATAACAAAGGGGTGGATGATTTGTCATGTGAATGGGAGGATAACAAAGGGGTGGATGATTTGTCATGTGAATGGGAGGATAACAAAGGGGTGGATGATTTGTCATGTGAATAGGAGGATAACAAAGGGGATGATTTGTCAGGTGAATGGGAGGATAACAAAGAGGTGGATGATTTGTCATGTGAATAGGAGGATAACAAAGGGGTGGATGATTTGTCATGTGAATGGGAGGATAACAAAGGGGTGGATGATTTGTCATGTGAATGGGAGGATAACAAAGGGGTGGATGATTTGTCATGTGAATGGGAGGATAACAAAGGGGTGGATGATTTGTCATGTGAATGGGAGGATAACAAAGGGGTGGATGATTTGTCATGTGAATGGGAGGATAACAAAGGGGTGGATGATTTGTCATGTGAATGGGAGGATAACAAAGGGGATGATTTGTCATGTGAATAGGAGGATAACAAAGGGGTGGATGATTTGTCATGTGAATGGGAGGATAACAAAGGGGATGATTTGTCATGTGAATAGGAGGATAACAAAGGGGATGATTTGTCAGGTGAATGGGAAGATAACAAAGGGGTGGATGATTTGCCATGTGAATAGGAGGATAACAAAGGGGTGGATGATTTGTCATGTGAATGGGAGGATAACAAAGGGTTGGATGATTTGTCATGTGAATGGGAGGATAACAAAGGGGTGGATGATTCGTCATGTGAATGGATGACTGACTATAGACACTTGAACGAGAAACGCGATTACGAATTCCGAAAATAACTCTGCCGGGTTTTGATGAGTTGTGGTTGAGTTATTGCTTTCCCATGTTTTCCCTTGCTATTCCATAGCAACACTGAGGCCAGCTACACGCTACATTGTAGGCTTGCACAAGGAGTTCTTCAGAAACAAGGAAATGCAACTCTTCCACAAACCATAAAACACTTAACTGAGTTATATCCTAACATCATCTGTTGAGGATGGATAGTTGGATGGATCGATGGCTGGCTGGATGTATGGATAGTTGGATGGATCGATGTCTGGATGGATAGTTGGATGGATCGATGGCTGGCTGGATGTATGGATAGTTGGATGGATCGATGTCTGGATGGATGAATAGATGTATGGATAGATGGATGGATCGATGGCTAGATGGATGAATGGATAGTTGGATGGTTTGATGGCTGGATGGATAAATGGATAGTTGGATAGATCGATGGATAGTTGGATGGATCGATAGCTAGATGAATAAATGGATAGTTGGATGGATCAATTGCTGGATGTATGTATGGATAGTTGGATGGATCGATGAATGGATGTATGAATAATTGGATGGATCGATGGCTGGATGGATGAATAGAGGGATGGAAAGATGAAGAGATGCGTCAATCGACGGCCGAAAGGTCAGATGGATACAGAGAGTGATTGGCAGGCGGATAGACGTACAGATAAATGGACAAACACACATACGAATGGATAGATAAGAGGATGGGTCGACCGAAGAAGGACCGAACGCTGCCCAAAACGACTATTTGATTGATACTGGGTTACATGTAGTGGGTACATGGGTCAGTCAAGAGGAATGAGTGCAAGGATGAATGTTTTGAGGTGATAGATCAATGGACGAATAAATGGATGTGTACATTCAAGATACGTTTACCCTCCTTCCCATGTAAACGACCATATGACAACAACAACAAAAGAAAAATACAAAAAACAAACCCAATGTGATGAACACATTCTTTGACTTGCAAAGATAACGACTATCAACTGCCGAGCAGCTATCTGTGCATAGTGGGTTTTTTTTTATAAGATTTAATTTTGCGGATTGACAAAGGTGCCAGTTATGAAATTATGTTAGAAAAAAATCCATATGTAATGTGAATGCGTTATATATTGTGTGTGAAAAATGTCTGTTTGTCTGTCTGTCTGTAAAAAATTCCATTTCAAACGGCAGAAATTAATATGTAAGCGCCTAGGGCTATATCTAGATTAGGCGCATAAAAATGATCACAATAATAATAATAATAATAATGTAATAATAGTAATATGATAATGACAGCTTAAATAGCGAACCACAGTAAACTGTCATGCTCTCCGCGCTTTACATCTTAATTATGAATAAAACCATACTATTTAAACATCAAATACATATACATTCTAACAATGTACACAGAAATCATTCAAGCTTTAGATGTATGAAAATGTGCAAGTAGAAGGATGCTGTTCTACCATGAAAAAACCTGCAGGGTTTATGATGATTTAAAAGATTGTCTACGAGGAGAGAAACGCACCTCAAATGGCCCTAACTATCTCCATGGAACGCAAGACAACATAATAGAGAAACAGGACAAGCATATTGCATGCACTGGAGGATTGGTCGATCATTACACGCGAAATAATGTATCGATTGGGTGTTGGCCAAAGGAAAAAAAAAGATTTAAAAAAAATAAATAAATAAAAAAGTCAGAAAGAAAGAATTAAAACAACACCAGATCGAAACAGCAGTGTTGGGTATAAAAAAAAAAATTTAAAAAAAATGTTACAGTTAAGCCACACCCTCCAGTAACAAACCAGTTCAATCCCACACAAAGCCACTCACACACGCGCGCCTATATAAAGCTAGGAAGTACCGCAGAAGGGTCCTTTAATCAAGTCCAGAACTAGAGAACACACGTGCCCCTGGCACGAACAGAGTTGGAATAGACTCATCCGCCACCAAGAATCAAGAGGAGAGAACTCCACCATTCAACTGTGTACCCGGCTCTTTAGCAGTTGAGGATAAAATAGTTATAGAGGAATTTTGCTGTCAGCTCTGATTTGGACACCGGGGCTAACTATCACGGTTCCCGAGGATTTTGGTTGTCGTCTGCGAAATCTCAGGAAAAACCATGAATATATTTCTGTCTGTACTGCTTGTAGGCACGACAGCGTTGTTTGCTGGTAAGTACTGTATTTTTTATTTTTTTTTATTCAAATTGTTGTATTTTGTACAACAAATTGTATTTGTTAGTTTTCCATGTTTTAGGGAGAGCTGATCCTTCTTCATCGAATCTCCAAATGTTTTGTTCAAGAATAAGTTCAGAGATCAAGTCTTACATGATGATTTAACAGTGATGATGAGAATATTAGATGCTGACAAGCACTATGCTTTTATTAAAAAGATTATTAATTTTTGGTTAAAGGCATACTAACGCACTCCCGTGTTTACAAAGTGTAGTTTGCCCACAATCGATGTCAAACGCACCATAAGACCATATAATGACGATATGTCACCATGCGCGGACCATAATACATGCATTACAGCTTGTTCTAGTCTCTGAAAAAGTGAGGATGTCAAGAACGACACGGAGTTCTCTCCCTTGCATCAACGTTACATGTGTTGCCAAATCTATAAATAGGACGATCCAGATCAAAATAAAAATTCAAATATCTCAACATTGAAGGGGTCCTAGACCACAATATTTTGCAGGGAACTTAATTTAGCATGTCTCCAGCTGTTGGTAAAGCAATTAGCGTGTATAGTCATCGAGTACATATGGCTTTAAACTGTTAATCTTAGTTTGTCATGTTTTTAGAGAAAGTTGAAATATTTTGATAATGATGATGATGATGATGATGATGATGATGATGATGATGATGATGATGATAATGATAGCCGCGGTGATATTTGTGGTGGTGGCACCATTCTTCTTCTTTTCAGCTATACATTGGCTGATTCACAATATAACACAGACAAAACTATCCTTCCATGGGGATTTGTTATTCAATTAGTTTGTTTAACTGACACCCATATTAATTTGTCAACTTATTTCTGCAAACACATCCACACCCACACCCGCCCGCACTAACGCACGCATGCACACACAATTACACACACACACACACGCGCGCGCGCGCGCACGCACGCACGCACACACGTACGCACGCACACACACATACACACACACACACACACACACATACACACACACACACACACACACACACACACACACACACACACACACACACACACACACACACACACACACACACACACTGACACACACAACTCGGTAAAGGAAGCAGCCAGGCTGTTTTTGTGTGTGTGGTATGTGTCCAATTAGAATAATGTGTTTAAAAGCCTGTGCAGATCTGTGACAGTTGACATAGGAAGGTAGGCATCAGTTATCTAGTAAATGCGTGCACGTTTCACCGCTGTCAAGAGCAAAATTAGGACGAAACGAACACAAAATGGTGGTGCAAGGATAATTTACAGTCTGCGAAGATTAGCCCAAAAGCGTCAGTGGTATTGGTTGCTTGGCTGTCCTTTCAACCAATTTGGCTATGCGGGGCTGATTCAAGTGTCTTTGCCTTCTCACTAAGCAAAGTGGTCTTCTGTGGTTGAAACTACATGTATTTTCCGAATAAAAAACCCAAAAAAGGTAGGTTGTTGGAACGTTTGTTATTGACAAAACAATACGTTACATTCACAAATGATCGACCTAATGATTAACAAGAACTTAGCTTGATCGAATGTTTCGGCCGCTTGTTGGGAAAGTCCCCAGCGAATGGATCTTTGTCATTGAATGAATGAAAGTTGAATATTGGCAGTCTCTTTGTTTTTGGATTTACATGTATTTTCATTTAGGAATATCGCAGTAAAATACAGAAGCGTCTCATGTCATGTCACACTTGTTACTTAACGTCTTGTTAAAAAATCTTCTTTACAAATTAACAATCTTATCCGGGGGGAGAGAAATTCAAGTTTTACGCCATCACGGCAAAGCCATTAGTGGCATGTTCCCGGGTTTTAACCCGACTTTAGATGAGATACACAAGTGTATGCGTGTTTAGGTGGTATCAGCCATCTACATACACTTATGGCAGAATGACCGAGGTCTTTTACGTGCCACTGTGGTGACACAGGGGTGGGAGATGGATACCGTCTCTGGATACTGGCCCGGCTCGGATTCGAACCAGCGACCTTTCGATCACAAGTCCAAAGCTCTACCACCTGAGCTACCCGGGCCCCCCGGGGGGACACTTTAGGTGTCTTTTAAACATTGAACCCTTTATTGCCAACAGGCGGCGCCCAAGGTGGAGACTTCGTGGTGATGTGTTACTTCACCAACTGGTCCACGTACAGAGCGGGGGTGGGCAGGTTTGTACCCGAAGACATCGAGCCCAACCTGTGTACCCACATCCTGTACGCCTTCGCCACCGTGCACCCCACCGCCCTCACTGTTGTCAACGGAGAGACCAATGAAGGAGGTTGGTTTCTTTTTTTTTTTACATTAATTTATTGGACTCTTTTCACATTCAGTCAATTTTGACTAAATGTTTTAACGTCGATCGGGAACCGAGGTGAGGGAAGTGGTGTGTGTGTGTGTGTGTGTGTGTGTGTGTGTGTGTGTGTGTGTGTGTGTGTGTGTGTGTGTGTGTGTGAGTGAGTGTGTGTGTGTGTGTGTTGTGTGCGGGGGTGTTACTGTGTGTGTTTGTGGGTGTTGTGTGTTAGTGTGTGTGTGGGGGTGTTAGTGTGTGTGTTTGTGTTTGTCTTGGTATGTGTGTGTGTGTTTGTGTGTGTTAGTGTGTGTGTGTGTGTGTGTGTGTGTTAGTGTGTGTGTGTGTGCGTGCGTGCGCGCGCGCGTGTGTGTGTGTCTGTGTGTGTGTCTGTCTGTGTGTGTGTAACACTTGGACCCAGAGCACTCAACATGATCTGAACAGGTATGTTTTCATTTGTTTTCATTTGTTTCCGTTTGTACAACTGCAAATTACACCGATGGTGCCAAATGCCACTTAGGCCCAGAGCACGCAGTGTGTGATGTGCTGAATAAGCCCATCTACAGCAAATACGGAGCATTTTTTGGCTTATGATTGCAGTTTTTTTTTAAATTACAATAAAGCGAAAGTCCCAAGGGCTGCTTAAGCCCGCTACTAACAACAGCCGAACGTTCAGCGACGTCATCAAATTCGGGGATTCCCCTATTTTTTGGGTTGCACCTGTAACGTTCGCGGTTCGCCGATACAATCCTGCAAACATTCGGCACGTCATCGGCGAACTGACTTTTCATTGGTTGAATATTTGTTTATCTTCATCCTTGAAGAGTGACACTACTGACGGCTATTACGCTGTCAACCGATTACGAGTCTTCTCACGTGATATTTCTTGATCATGTGACCGGTGTCACCGATACATTTCGCCGCTAGTTAGTTCACCGAACCAGGCACGGTGTAACATTCGCCGAACGTTCGCCGACCTAGTTCGGCTTGGTTCGGCTGTAGTTAGTAGCGGGCTTTAAGGTTAGAGTTTGCCAGAAAACTTCTCCAACATGGCGTGTGGAATAATACAGGGTGACCCCCCAAAAAAACCCCAAGGCCACCCATAAAAAGACTAATAACTTCTGCGTATGTTTAGCGAATTATTTCATAATTTTGGTGTGCATGTACTTCAGCTAATGCATAATCAGTTTAAAGTTCCACGTGTGTTTGTCAAATGGTCTGACTTTTGTGCGTTTTGGAAATGTTTTCCAAATTCGTGTATCGACAGT
The DNA here is from genome assembly GCF_037325665.1 of Littorina saxatilis. NCBI lineage: Eukaryota > Metazoa > Mollusca > Gastropoda > Littorinimorpha > Littorinidae > Littorina > Littorina saxatilis. Next base: position 58,052,794 of record NC_090253.1, on the reverse strand, counting down.
GTGAGGTTTGATATTAAGTGGTCACCTGACTCGCCAAAGTTTAACACTCCAGATTGTTACCTTTCAAAAAAACTAGTATATAAAAACCAACATTCGACAATCGGTGACTTGAAGACAGCCAGGATCAAATCTTTCCCAAATGAGGACTGCGTGTATGTCATTGATAAATTGTATGCGCCAATTGCAAGTATGACTCGAGCACGAAGGGGGGCATTTTTCAGTCAACTTGCGTTCAGCGAATATTTTCATAGTTGGTGTGTATGAACTTCAGTTTGTGCATGATCATTCCACACAAGTACCGGTCTGTACGTCAGATGGTCCTACTTTGTCTTCAAAATGTGTTTCAAATAACCCCTCCGGTATTGTCAATGACACGAACGGTTTTCTGAATGGGGATTGCCCTGAACATGGCTGTAATTGATGTCTCCAGGTCGCCGATGACCTGGGGTGTTTTTGTATACTGTCTTACACCTTCAGATATTTCAAAAGGTAAATGTATGGAAAGTTTAAATCGAGGGAGAGTGGGTTCTACTCAATTTCGTTCCTCCTACTGTTGAGTCGATCCTCGAAAGAGCACAACATTCAGACAAGGAATGGGAATAGCATTGCACACGAAATACGCAAACTAGCTGAGCAATACAAAGTCATCATGTTCTGGGTAGACAATTGATTTGAATTTCTTCGCGTATGTAAAAGTTGCAAAGGTTTGCCTATTGTGATTTTTCGTCGATTTTTCATTGGTCCCTTTCGTTTTTGTTTAGTCGAGTTTGATGGCATCCTTATTTGAGCGGCGGTCACGTGATCCATGTAAAATAAATCTCTAATCCGAAAGGTGATCCAGATGGTCAAATGAACGGCCTTAACTGGCATAGAAAGTTGTGAATGAAATGACACGGGAACTAATACTACAATGTTACAATAATACCATTTGATGCATCGCTTTTAGGAGTGTAGCGTGTCTTTAGCCACATTTACAATTCTGCCTTTTATGTTACCTTGCATACAGATATCATAGGCAGAGTCAACAGCCACAAGAGTGTCAACCCCGACCTGAAAGTGCTCGTGGCGTTGGGAGGGGCAGGCGGGAGTAACGAGGGCTTCGACAAAGCGTCGAGCAGTGACGAGAACAGACGACTGTTTGCTGTGAACGTGGTGGCCTATCTTCGCCAGTTCGACTTCGACGGCGTGGACATGGACTGGGAAAAACCATTGCCTGCCCAGAGAGTGGACTTTACCTTGACCCTGGCTGTGAGTGGTTTTACATTTCAGGGCTCCCCACGGACGTGTGTGTGTGTGTGTTTGTGTGTGTGTCGTGTGTGTGTGTGTGTGTGTGTGTGTATAGACTTAACTGACAACAACAGTCTGAAAGGGTACGCACGATAAGGTTAATTTAGTGCGTCCCGGGACCCCTCAATACATTTCTAGTATACGTGTTTTCGGCTTCGTGTGCGTATGGGACGCAGGGACGCGCAGCTTGGGGAGCCCGGCATTTAGATACATATACTTTAAGATAGTACACTGAAGGCGCCATTTTGGAAAGTTTTCTGACGATTTGGACCTTAAAAAGGTCAAGGGACATTCGCTGTACTGTAATTGAGAAACACCTGCAATGATTTGCTCAAAACTGCTCCGAAACTCCTGAGAAAGATATCCCCAGACACAACAAGTAATTTCGCTTCATACGACTTGTTACTTTGTTGTTTGTGTGACTGTATATTATCTCAAACGTAGTCACGCTGTCCTTTTTTGGTGATTTTGCTTCGTTTTGTAATGTTTGCCCGTTGTGTCAATTCTCACTTTGAGTGAGTGAAGTAATTGTCCTTTGATGGTGACAATGTTTTTGATGTTGATGATGATGACGACAACGAAGACGACGACGACGACGATGATGACGATGATGATGATGACGATGATGATGACGATGATTACGACGATGATTACGATGTCGATGATGATGATGATGATGATGATGATGATGATGATGATGATGATGATGATGATGATGATGATGATGATGATGATGATGATGATGATGATGATGATGATGACGGCCTTGATGACCATAGCAACGACTGTGACAACGACAAAATCATTATGGTGACAAGGATGATGGAAAGAACGACGATGATGATGAAAAAAGTAATTGCATCGACAATAACTATCATGATGATTATGATGACGACTGCAATAGCTAACCGACGTGGAAGACGATGGATGATGAGGGTTAATATCTGTGTGAGTATCTAACATTTTACAGGCGTTGCGAAAAGCATTTGACGAGGAGGCAGCCAGCACGGGTAAACCAAGGCTGCTTCTGACCGGAGCGCTCTGGCAGTACAAACCCGTTTTTGAGGAGATATATGAAGTCGACAAAATACACGAGCAAGTGCACTTGTTTTTTTGTGTATCTCTTTACTTTACTTCCCATATACTTACCATTAAATTTGACCTGATTTGTGGTCGACTTGGAATAAACTTCGCTTTGCCTTGCCTTGCAGTTCTTTCTGTTCGATTTTGTTTTCGAATTTTGGCAGTTGAGGTTGAACAGAACAATTCTGTTTTTTCCTTGTTGTTGTTGTTGTTGTTGTTGGTTGAATTGGTCTACTTGTTTGACGCTGGTTTTTCTCCTTGTGAAAGGCCATTCCCCCTCCCCCCCTTTATGTGCAATGCCTGCTGATATCTATATAAATGAGATATCTTTTTAAAATCAAAATAACTTGGAGGCTTGGTTTCGGCGTCTGACTTGTTCATCTGCTACCAACGATTTCTTGTTCAATAACAATCCCTCCACAATGTTTTATTCCGTTTGTGTTTTGCATGTTCTACCAACGATTTCTTGTTCATAACAATCACTCCATAATGTTTTATTCCGTGAGTGTTTTGCATATGCTACCAACGATTTCTTGTTCAATTATAATCCCGACACTTTAAGATGTTTGGTGGCTTGTTGACAGACAAGCTTTATTGTTGGTCAGAGGGGACATATCGTCTTCGGTTTCATCTTTATCGACTAAGGCCGAAGGCCGAGGTTGATAAATATGAAAACCGAAGGCTATATGCTCCCCGAGGACCAAAAAAAAATGCTAGTCTGACAACAAGCCATCAACTACCGTTTTTGTCATCAGATGAGCAAAAGTACGCACAATAACAGACGGGATCCCTATTCTGAAGGTACTTTTTAGAATGCAATTCCGGGCCTCTAAACGTGTCACGGTAATTCGAGATAACACGTCATATTTGTCTGTGACGTCGAAGGTAACTTCTTCTTCGCTTTTCTTCCAGTTTAAAAATAAGCAGAGCTGCCATCATGTTTGCGAGTTCCGTACGTTTTTGGCATATTCCTTTTCTCTTTAGTGTTTTATGACTTTTTGTTGTGCATTTTGCGATTACAGAGATAAGTTGCAAATTGACCATGAGTCGCCGCGGTAATTATCAACATTGATTGGGTCTTTGAGAGTGAATGCCTACAACGTGGTACTCGGAAACACCGACGAGTCCAAAGCCGCGATGGTTCCACACATCAAACAATCAGCCTGGTTTGCATTTACTTTGACAATCCACGTTTCGCCTGGAAGCTCAACCCCATCATTCACCATCTCCATTTGTTACATGGGGAACAGTGTTATTTATTTCCCAGCTGGTTATGGATGAAAGCTCAACCCCATCATTCACCATCTCCATTTGTTACATGGGGAACAGTGTTATTTATTTCCCAGCTGGTTATGGATGAAAACTCGTGACAATGATGACAACATGTTTTATTCCGTGTGTGTTGTGCAGGTACCTTGACCTGGTCGCGGTCATGGCCTATGACTACCATGGCACCTGGGGCGCGCAACTCGGGCATAACTCACCTCTCTATGATCCTGAGTATGAAAGGGGAGGGACTGGTTTCCTGTCTCAGGTATGATACATTTTACAAGATGTTTGGTAGCTTGTTGTCAGACCGGGTGGGTTTTTTTTTGTCAGTCCGAGGGGAGCATAACGTCTTCTGTTTCATCCGTATCGACCGAGGCCGTACATAATGACATATTGTCCTTATATCTCACTCCCCTTGTTCACATCGCATTAGTCTAATACCCCCATTACACACATCCGTTCTAGCTTCCGTTCCCAGCCGTCCTGAGACGCTGCGCAAACGGCCGGTTTTGGCATTTTTCAGCAACGTCTGCCCGTAGTGGCAGCTAGCTGTCTTCAGGACGGCTGGGATCGGAAGCTAGAACGGATGTGTGGAATGACAACTCGGTGTGTGAGAGCGCTAGCGTTGCGTTGCGTCGAGGGCTGGATGTAAAAAAGCACATGTTTGATTATGCCATTACCCTCGTAAATAAAGAATTTGTCATTGTCATTGTCATTACCATTGCGTTAAGTTCCATTAACGATCCATGAGTTCCGTTGCCGACGTGTTAAGGTTCCATTACCGTTCATTTGGAACGGGCGGGGAATGGCTACAATGTTGAACATGCAGCCCGAACTCACCCGTCCCAACCGTTCCTACCGTTCAAAGGAGTTCCGTTAACGTCCATTGGCGTTCCATTAAGGTCCCCTCCCGATCCCTCCCATTCCCGTGCCGTTCCTTGGTCGATACGGGAACGGGACCTAGAACGGATGTGTGGAATGGGGGTATTACATCTGACTCCCCATGTTTACATCGCATTAGTCTAAGTCTCTTTCCCTGTTGGCTTCTGCCTCCGATATGTCGACTTCTCCATTTTGCGAGATAAAATGGTTACAGCAATCGGGAAAATCCGGTATAAGTCGCACAGAAAAAATGTAAGATTTTAGTTTAGAATCGTCGGCAGTTGAATTTTAACCTCGTGGTACTGTACTGCGTTTTTTTCTGTTCAAAATAGTTCATGCTAATGTTTTAGCGTATATATACACCAACAACCTCCCCCCCCCTCCCACACACACACATGTTCAAAGTAATAAAAACAACCACTCGTGCAAAAGTATGAGTGAACGTGGGAGTTTCAGCCCATGAACGAAGAAGAAGAAGAAGACTTCACAAAGTTTACTGTGCCCTAATTATACCAGGCTTTCCGGGACCCTGTGTACAAAACGGGACCAAAGCTTCGTACAGCAGACTTTGTGAAGTAGACTTCATAACTATTGTTTACAGCAGTCCTTAATTGTGCCCATAGTTGACTTCACAAAGACTTCACAAAGACTTCACAAAGACTTCGCAATGTCAGTTTCATCGAAAATTCAGTTCCAAAGCTTCGTACGGCGAACTTCGCGACGTACACTTCGCCCAATTAATACTAGGCTTTACGGAACCCTATGTGCAGAACGGGACCCTCTGCTAGACTTCGAAAAGTCGACTTTTCCCCTAATAATATCAGGGTAAACGGGACCTTATTAGCAGAACGGGACCCTCTACTTGACTTCACAAAGTCGACTTGCCCCTGATAATACCAGGCTTTGCTGAACCCTATGTGCAGAGCGGGTCCATATTCTGGTGGGAGAGGCTGGGTTGCCCCCGAAAGAAGCTTGTGATGGGGACATGTACAGAACGGGACTCTTCGCTAGATTTCACAAAGTCGACTTGCCCCTGATAATACCAGGCTTTGCTGAACCCTATGTGCGGAACGGGACTCTTCGCTAGACTTGACGAAGTCGACTTGCCCCTAATAATACCAGGCTTTGCTGAACCCTATGTACAGAACGGGACTCTTCGCTAGATTTCACGAAGTCGACTTGCCCCTGATAATACCAGGCTTTGCTGAACCCTATGTGCAGAACGGGTCCATGTTCTGGTGGGAGAAGCTGGGTTGCCCCCGAGAGAAGCTGGTGATGGGTCTAGCAACGTACGGCAGGACGTTCAAGATGACGTCATCGGACCTCAACAAGCCGGGCGACCTGTACGAACAGGGGGAGACAGGGGATGGTGGTCCGCACACACAGACCCCTGGCCAGCTGGCGTACTACGAGGTAAATACAGAGGAACCCCCCTTTTAAGACCACCCAATTTAAGACCCCCTCCCTTTTAAGACCGTCTTTTCTCAGAATTTCTGTTCAGAACCTCTGTAAATTTACTCCCATTTTAAGACCCCCTCCTTTCTAAGACCTGATTTTTTCAGATTTTTGAAGGTCTTAAAAGGGAGGTTCCACTGTCCACACACACAGAATGGTCAGTATGGGTCCAAGAGACTGCAGGTGAAAAGAGAAAGAACAAGATAACAATCTTTTCTTTCTTTCTTTATTTGGTGTTTAACGTCGTTTTCAACCACGGGGGTTATATCGCGACGAGGAAAAGGGGGGAGATAGGATAGGGGAAAGGGGGGAGATGGGATAGAGCCACTTGTTAAGTGTTTCTTGTTCACAAAAGCACTAATCAAAAAATTGCTCCAGGGGCTTGCAACGTAGTACAATATATGACCTTACTGGGAGAATGCAAGTTTCCAGTACAAAGGACTAAACATTTCTTACATACTGCTTGACTAAAATCTTTACAAACATTGACTATATTCTATACAAGAACCACTTAACAAGGGTTAAAGGAGAAACAGAATCCGTTAGTCGCCTCATACGACATGCGGGGTGCAGAGAAATAAGGATGTGGAAAAGAAGACTTTTGGTAAGTGAAATAAAGGTGATGGATCCAGTCAGGTAGAAATAAGACAACAAGAAAAGAATTGGAAAACTGCAGGGAATAGTAGGGAGAGTTTTCTTGGAAGGAAATATAGGTGAAAGGACTGGTAAGGCAGAAATAAGACAAAAGAAGAGAAGAAACAGAACCGTTAGTCGCCTCTTACGACATGCTGGTTAGCATCGGGTAAATTCTTTCTAGTCCCAACCAATATGGGACTCCCCCTAACCCGCGGGGGGTAGATAACAATCAAAATGTACTCACCAAACACGAACTATAAAAACACGAATACGTGGAAACCGGTCTAATGCTGCCTCGCTCACAAGAAATAACGGTTTTCGGTGTGACGATAAAAAGAAAAGGGCTTGAGTACGGTGATAAATACAAGACCTATTTTACAACCATTTGAAAAATACATCCCCCGCCCTTTGCTTTGTGCACATCACGTGGCCACCCAAACACCCGCACAACGCAACATTTTCACGAGAAAAACACGTTTATTTGTTTGCTTTGTCTGTATTACACATTTCTATTTACATTTACCACTGACACACCAAATTGTATACTTTAGTTTGCAAGTGAATCGTTATCATACAAAATAACGTTATCACGAGACGAACAGAGATCTCAGAGATCGTCTGCTTCTCAACTGTTTTGCCCAAATCGTGTAATATCTATTTGTGCGGAAACCTCCCGAAAAAATGCAATCTCAGCGGCTTCCACCTGCAACATAGTCGTGCTTATGTGGAATGTGACGTCCTGTTCTTCGTCAGTCACACCATAGATCAAATAGCCTGGACCGCCAACTCGTCACGTGACCCTTCGAGGTACGACGCTCGACTTTCAGGGGCGCTTAGCGTCCGGTTTGAAAGGTCAGCGATTCGAAGACAGTGAAAAGAAAGCACGCTCCAGTTATTTGTGACAATGGGAGGTGACAATGAACTGGATTTTCCAAGACTCCAAACTAAACTTAACAAAACTCATCGAAAAAACATGTTCCATATATGCACTTTAGCTAACTTTATTTTAGCATTTTCAGAACTTATCTCGGCAACTTCGTCCATGTTTACAATCGACACCGGATATGACATCCCCCTGATTTCTGAAAGGCCATGTAAGCGTAGGTTCCTAAATGCGAGAGGCCGCTACCTGGTAATAGCGAGAAAGAGCGGAGAGAGAGCTAGTTGGCGGTCCAGAATAAATGGTCTATGGTCACACCTATCTCGAAAACTAAGCGTCGCACAGAACCAGCGCCCTTCCATTAGTCCCGGTATTCGTGTTTGGTGAGTACATTTTCATTGTGCTGTTCCAGAACGGCTAGTTATTGGAACCTGTAATTTGTTTTTAAAAAAAAGCACATTCACAAGTACGTTGACCCAGTGGTTTTTATAGTGGACAGACAAACACACGACTGACGTGAGATGATTAAAACTTAGTTTTTGGATTACGACGAGGTGAGTTTTGTTCACGTTGATGAAAAAGAAACTCTTGTGATATTCATTACAACCGACAAAATTAATGAAGGTAATAATTGAACTTGAAGTAAAGGACTGTAGCACCATTTTCAGGGAGGCCGAATGACATCTGATCGGCTGTTTATTATTTGTAGAGTAAACTTAAACAAAGTACAATGAAACACTTTTTTTTTTAAAAGCTTCGATTAGCACCAGCAGGCAGGTCCTCTAGTTGTTACGCATATTATACACGCATGCCATCTATGACTGGATGTTGCTGACACTGAACAATATTTTACAGGATTTTTTTTTTACAGAAAATGTAGTGCCAAAGCTTCGTGCAGCGATTTTTGTGAAGTCGACTTCGCCCGGCTTTAGGCCAAACAAAATAATAGGTGTGGTTATGGTAACATAGCCCAAAAAAATAGGGTAGGAAGGTAGGCAATCACTTTTTTTTTTTAAATATTTTTTTCTAATGTGTACAAATTAAACCTACTTGACAGGGAAATAAGTGTGCGACTCGGGCGCTTTCGCTTTCATTGCGTTTTCTGCACTCGTTTTTTTATTTATTTTTTTTAACAAATGTAATAAAAAGTTATAGGGTCGGCCCCTAAAAATAGGGTAGGTCGGGTTACTGTAACCACACCTTTTTTTTTTTAGGCCTTAGAGTCAGGGTTAATGTTTGTTACGTCACACCAATTTCGTTCAGGTGTCGTAAGGACCAGCGCATACCATGATCAACAGCTCTCCCTGTGTGAATATCAGGTGTGCCAGCTGCTGAATGCAGGCTTCAAGAGCGTCTTCACGGAAGACAGCAAGGTTCCATACGCGTACGGTGAGCGAGGGGGACACTGGGAGTGGATCAGCTACGACAACGTACAGAGCATGCATGTCAAGGTTCGTTCACGCTATTGGACACTCTCTGTTGCTATATTCTCTGTTGCTATATTCTCTGTTGCTATATTCTCTGTTGCTATATTCTCTGTTGTTCTATTCTCTGTTGCTATATTCTCTGTGTGGCAAATTTCTCTGTGGCTGTATTCTCTGTGGCTGTATTGTCTGTGGCTATATTATCTGTGTGGCTATATTCTCTGTGTGGCTATATTCTCTGTGGCTGTTTTCTCTGTGGCTATATTCTCTGTGGCTATATTCTCTACGTGGCTCTATTCTCTGTGTGGCTATAATCTCTGTGGCTGTATTCTTTGTGGCTATATTCTATGTGTGGCTATACTCTCTGTGGCTGTATTCTCTGTGGCTATATTCTGTGTGGCTATACTTTCTCTGTGGCTATATTCTCTGTGAATGTGTTCTCTGTGGCTATACCATCTCTGTGGCTATACTATCTCTATCGCTATATTCTCTATGGCTATTTTCTCTGAATGTGTTCTCTGTATAGGTTACAACACGAGTGGTTTTTTATATGGCTTGTATTTCAGTCAAGACCCAGCGGATGAATATCATCGGGAGACACGAGCCTCTGGCGAGTGGCTCTCGATTGATATTCCCGCTGGGTCTTGACTGAAATACAAGCCATATAAAAAACCACGAGTGTTGTAATCTGTATATCCCATTCTACCATCAAACACAAAGTGTAGACTACTAGCGGCACTGTTGCGATCTGTGCAGGGTAAAACTTAGCCCTTTTGCAACCTTAAACTATGTGACCGTCGCTGAAAAAATAAAACGAATGAGTGCATCGATAAGTACGCGGTAACACTACTTTCAGACCATTTAAAAGCTTTAAGTAAAGGTTCATAAGTTGCAAGAAAGTAATGAAGTCGAATAGAAATTAATTTAGTTGAAGCGCACAATTCTTTTGTTTTGCGTTTCAGGTCGGCAGAACGGGCGAAACGGGTTTGGGACCCATTTGGCTTACTCGATTCAGAATTGATTCCACGTTGTTTTTCTCGAACGTGTGTAATTAGGCTTATTGACAGAGAAGCAAATCTTAGGGAACAAATATGTAGGTTTAGATTTAACCATTTGCTCCCTATTTGAAATGTATCTACGTGATAAACTGTTTTGCGAGTGTGTTTGCATGGATGAACTTAAACTGGTATGGGTGAGAGGAAAACGCGACCGACACGTCTGTCACCGCCGATTGATTGCATTTTGAAGGAATATGACTGGATTACGGAAAAATATGTGGACTTACTGCAGAGCCAGGCAAAAGAGTAGACTTGCTCGCAAAACACGTGAAACAGCCGATGTTTGATAGCTGAAGGCGCACACCAAAACACACTACCGACAGATTCTCAAAAGTCGTCTGCTAACGATGCAAGGGGAGGGTACTCGTGTTTTTGTTTTGGTTCGCTAGCATCTGGTTATCTTGTAAGTTGAATGTTCGTTTTTTTCGACCTGCATTGCTTTCATAATGAAAGAAACTTTTGCTTATTGCATCTCATACATCAGATCAGTTCTGAGATTCATTTTTGCGTGCAACTGATATGGTTTTCTGAGCCGTGCAATACGATTTTAGAACTTCATACAAATGTGTCACATTGTTCGGCGCGAGGTCAAACGGGTCGGGAGGAAAGTAGTCCTTTGCCCAAATCGGAATCTGCACTATCATATATTTTTTGGAGTCCATGATGTATTTATTGAGCTATAAAAATACAACATATATACCCATACTGAAGTAACAGAGACAAAGAAGGGAGGTCATGGGATATGTGGCTATACTATCTCTGTGGCTATACTATCCCTGTCGCTTTATTCTCTGTGGCTTTATTCTCTGTGGCTATATTCCTTGTGGCTCGTGAGAGACACTGAGTATAATTATTTCACTTCAAACAACGTTCAGATCATGCTTATCAAGATTGGCTAAGGCTGTGGTACACTCTCTGTTACTAAACCATACGAGATTGTGTGGAATCTTAGCATTTGAAAGGGGTATTTGGGTTATTTTGGGTCTTTGGGTTATTTTGGGATAAGGAAGGTGCAATTGGCGGGTAAGGGGAAGAAGGGGGGGGGGGGGCTTCCACAATCCAAGAACCCCCTTACCCCCTCCTCCGATTCAGCCCCGTCAACTACTACAACGTTCACAGCATGCATATCAAGATTCTTTTAGGCTGTGTATGACTATATCATGCACATTTGGTGAGATGGGTTCAAAATTTGAGGCAACAAACAAATACGAGAGACAGTGAAAATTGATTCAGGGCGTACATATCAAAGACGGAAACGTAGGTCGTTTTATGCTTCTTTGCCAACAGCGGTTCACGTATGCAGTACACCTGGTAAAAAGAGTATTTTATGTGAAGTGGACAAGATGTGAACGCGGTATAATGTAGAGTGTGTGTGTGTGTGTGTGTGTGTGTGTGTGTGTGTGTGTGTGTGTGTGTGTGTGTGTGTGTCTGTGTGTCTGTGTGTCTGTGTCTGTGTGTAAGTGAGTGTGTGTGTGTATGCAGTTCTGTTAGCACTCTGTTTGGTTGTTGTGTTTGAATGTACTATGTATTGAATGAACTGAAACCAAGATATATTCCTGTGCAACGCACGTGGTTGAAATAAACTCTTATATCTTATATTTTGTCTTAAAACGAGTTCGCTGTCCTTCGTGTTGGTGTCATCGCCGAGCCGAGGCTGATGTATTGTTAACTCTATGTAAACATTCCCGTGGGTACTCTGGTTTTTCTTCTGAAGATGTTCATTATTTGTGTTTCACCGTGGCGGACCATTGGTCCGACTGCATGATTCAAGCAATGACTGTCATTAATAGAAAACATTCGTTTAAAAACAACTGGGTTGGCTAGCAGTTTTGATGTCAAGGGAGGGACACGGAAGACTGCTTTGGATGTGTTTTAGCTAGAAGAACTAGACCACTGACCCACATTCAAACGATATATGCACAGCCGCACGTGCACAGGATGTATGTCCTTTTACCAGGAGGGTGATAGGGGTGGGTGTCGTTGTGTTAGGGTAATAGGACCGTCACCACAGTTATTTCGAGGTTCTTCAGCCAAAACGATTGATCTTTCTTCTGATTTGAACACAGAAGATAAATTGTTTTGGCAGGCTAACTTCGGATGTTATCTTCTTGCATAGCCCGTTCTTGCAATAAATCCTGCAAAAGTACTGGCATTGTTACTGTCGAATGGTATGGCAAGGCAAGTTTACTATCCAAAAATACGATCTGGGTATATTGAATCCAAGCCACGAAAATGGTCTGACTGCTTTTTGTACAGGGATTGCATTAATTGTAAATGACACTGGTGTTAATCCATAACATTAACTCACCAACACTCACATCGGGACCGGCACGGTTGGCCTAGTGGTAAGGCGTCCGCCCCGTGATCGGGAGGTCGTGGGTTCGAACCCCGGCCGGGTCATACTTTAAAATTGGCAATCTAGTGGCTGCTCCGCCTGGCGTCTGGCATTATGGGGTTAGTGCTAGGACTGGTTGGTCCGGTGTCAGAATAATGTGACTGGGTGAGACATGAAGCCTGTGCTGCGACTTCTGTCTTGTGTGTGGCGCACGTTATATGTCAAAGCAGCACCGCCCTGATATGTGACCCTCCACCACGAAATGAGTCGCATGTCACCTCGCACGGTTCTGCGCTAGGCTTAATATAAGTCCGGGGAGTGTCTGGTAACAGTGTGAGGGTCACCTTAGTCACAGGCTTATAACTCAAACAGTTTTCGCTCTTTTCTAAAACGATTTTCACCACTGGATAGAGCATAAAAAACTCTTGAGGAAAATGTACAAATATGAAAATCATGCAAAGGTGACATGCGACTCATTCCGTGATGGAGGGTCACATATGGCCCTTCGTGGTCGGCTGCGAGCAAACAAACAAACTCACATCAGGATCGCTGTAGAAATTTGATACGTGTCTTGTGTAAAGGCGATCTTAACCAAGACAGACGTGTGGATACGTTGTAGCTGTAGGTTAAGGACTCTATCTTTCCAAAACAAACATGAATGTAAAGGTATAACCTTTAAATGTAAGCTAATAATGCTTGTATTTTATTTCTTACGAGGAAACTTGTTATATGTAAAATGTTGAATTTTAATGTACAATTTTGTAAAGCGCCATGAGACTGTTATCTGGTGTTGAACAGCGCTATAGAAGAATGTTGTATTATTATTATCATTATTATTATTATTATTAACCTCTCGATACCGACCACTCCAAAAGATTCCTGGCGAATTATTTTCTATAAAACTCACCTTTCCATAGCGAATACCTGTCTAAAACGAACACTTTTGGTCGGTCTCTTGAGTGTATGTATGTGTGTGTGTGTGTGTGTGTGTGTGTGTGTGTGTGTGTGTGTGTTTGTGTGTGTGTGTGTGTGTGTGTGTGTGTGTGTGTGTGTGTGTGTGTCTGTGTGTCTGTGTGTTTCTTGCAACGGACGGTATATTAGGAGAGAAAGTATTAGAGTGGGTTTGCTGTTCATTTCAATGTATGTATTTTAATTGATATCGTTGTTTCATTGGATAGATTCGTGCGTTGGATGTGCTTGGCTTGAGTTAATGTTTCTTAACCGCAATAACAAGGCTAAATATCCAACCTTGGGCACATCGTATCAACAATATTCTGCATTCTATATTCGGATCGTAAAACACTGGTTGGACTGAACAACCTGAGCTTCTTTGTATCAAAGCGCCGGTCGTTTGAAGTATCCTACTCCTTTATCCTTACTTTATCTTCGTTTCATTTGTTTGTTGTAAGGACTAGCTGTAAGAAAGGACCATATGGTCCTTATACTATTATCCTCCTGTTATAAAGTTGTCGAGTTCGAGTTGGAGTTGGAGTTGGAGTAACTGTAGTGAATAGGACATCAGCCTCCTAATCGGAAAGTCGTGAGTTCAACTCCCGGCCGCGGCCTACACACAGACACCCATAGAAACACACACAGACACCCATAGAAACACACACAGACACCCATAGAAACACACACAGACACCCATAGAAACAACTGGTAGCAGGGCCGGACTAGGCGAAGAGAAGGGGGGGGGGGGGTTGCCAGTGGTGGCCCAGGGGGATGTCCCGCCTGGCGGCAGGGGCGGATCAGTTCATTTTATGACTGGTTTTTTTCAAAAGTATATTGTGAAGATATGGGTGTGAAAGCGCGAAGCGCCGAGCCGACGGCGCGAAGCGCCTAGCTTGCTAGGGGGGTCCGGGGGCATGCCCCCCCGGAAAATTTTGAAAAAAAAGATGCAAAATGGTGCAATCTGGTGCATTCTGAGGATGATCATTACCAGTTTCAGGCAGCAGATTTTGTCACTGATTAATACCCCAAAAATTTAAACTCAATGTAAAATAAAGTAATGCATACCTCATTCAATATTTTTATTTTTTGGCTGGGGGGGGGGGGGGTCCGGAAACCCTAGAACCCCCCCCCCCTCGTTGTGGGGGTCAGGAGGCGAAGCCCCCTGAAGCTGACGGGTAGGTCATATTCTGAGATAGGAAAATGGTCGCTCCTTGCATGAAACGGCATAAAATAAGCAATAATAAAAAAAAAATTAAATAAGTAAGGTACATGTTTAGGCTAGGGGGGGGGGGGGGGGTTGCGCAACCCCCATAACCCCCCCGGTAGTCCGGCCCTGGGTGGGTTAAGGGTGGAGATTTTTCCGATCCCCCAGGTCAACGTATTTGCAGACCTGCTAGTGACTTAACCCCCTTCGTGTGTACACGCAAGCACAAGACCAAGTGCGCACGGAAAAGATCCTGTAATCCATGTTAGAATTCGGTGAGTTATAGAAACAGCATGCCTCACCCGAAAGCGGCGTATGGCTGCCTGAATGGCGGGGTAAAAACGGTCATACACGTAAAACCCGCTCATGCAAAAACATGAGTGAACGTGGGAGTTTCAGCCCTTGAACGAAGAAGAAGAAGAAGAAGAAGAAGAGTTGCTCTAGTATCACCACAATTATTCTGTTCCTGTGTCCAGTCCAACTACATCGTCAACACGGGTCTGGGAGGCGCCATGTTCTGGAACCTGGACTACGACGACTTCAGGCACACCATCTGTGGCCAGGGTCGCTACCCCCTCATCACCACCGTCAGCAACATCCTCCTCACCGCCACCAGGACCACCACCACCACAACCACACCATCCACCACCACAACCACACCATCCACCACCACCTCCACCACCACAACAACAACCACACCAACTCCGACGACGACGATTCTCATTCCTAGTTCTACTCCTCTACCGGCGATTACTACGACCACTGCTACAACAACACCACCAAGCACGACAAGAACTCCTACCGCGACCAGTTTGCCCGCAACTACAACAACTAGGCGAACGGTGACGACGACTTTGTCGACGACGAATGCTCCAGAAAAGGGTGAGATGAATACTTATACAATCTTAAATATATATGCCGATAGCTAAATTGCGTGTCCATTCTAAGATATGTATGCAGTGTGACTTATTATATGAAGTCTTATATTGCGCGCGTATCTCCAGACTCGGACTCAAGGCGCAGGGATCTATTTATGCCATGTGAGATGGATTTTTTTTACACAATACATCACGCATTCACATCGACCAGCAGATCGCAGCCATTTCGGCGCATATCCTACTTTTCACGGCCTATTATTCCAAGTCACACGGGTATTTTGGTGGACATTTTTTATCTATGCCTACACAATTTTGCCAGGAAAGACCCTTTTGTCAATCGTGGGATCTTTAACGTGCACACCCCAATGTAGTGTACACGAAGGGACCTCGGTTTTTCGTCTCATCCGAAAGACTACCACTTGAACCCACCACCTAGGTTAGGAAAGGGGGGAGAAAATTGCTAACGCCCTGACCCAGGGTCGAACTCGCAACCTCTCGCTTCCGAGCGCAAGTGCGTTACCACTCGGCCACCCAGTCCTTGTGTGGTGTTTTACACATTGTGTGACAGTGAATAAAGAAAATGAACGAACGAACAAACGAACGAACAAACAAACAAACAAACAAACAAACAAACATCGTACCACTAGATACCGGTACAACTGATTTATCCTCCCCCCCGCCCCCAACCGAATAGGACTGCAGACAAAAAACAGATATATATATATATACCCACACGAACATGGTAACGTGTGTATGTGTGTGTGTGTGTGTGTGTGTGTGTGTGTGTGTGTGTGTGTGTGTGTAGGTGTGTGTGTGTGTGTGTGTGTGTGTGTGTGTGTGTGTGAGACAGAGAGAGAGAGAGACAGAGAGAGAGAGAGAGACAGAGAGAGACAGAGAGAGAGAGAGAGAGAGAGCGCGCTAATGCAAGCAATTCGGCCTCTTCATCTTGCAACCGCAGTGTTGCGAAACACTATGTTGTGTGTTCCAGAATTCTAGAATTTATTTTTTTTACATTTAGTCAAGTTTTGGCCGCGGGGTACCAAGCTATAATGTTTTGGTGAGAGAAAAAAAACCATGCAATCTGTTAATTTCATTCTGTGAGTTCGAGAGGTTGACTAAATGTTGTAATTTCGCTTCATGCAAATTGCTTTAAACTTTCAGACAGTGGAGACAGTCAGACTGAACAAGGATCATCTTCCCAGCAAGGGGGAGGAGAGGGAGGGAAGGACCAACCAACGGCCAAGCCTGCAGACGCTGGCAGTGTTCCGGTCAATCAGCAGACCAACCCAGCCGTGAAACCTGTGCCACGCGTGCAGTCCAGAAAGAACCCCTTGGACAGTGGCTCTGCTGGTGAGAATCAATCAAAGAAACAGAGAGACAGACGGGTTGACAGAGAGACGAAGGAACGTCCGGACGGACGGATATACAAAGAGACAGACAGACATACAAACAGACGGCTTGACAGACAGACAGAAACACAGACAGACAGACAGCCAGACTGACAGATTATCCAAGAAACAAAGAAAGTAAAGTTCGTTGCTCGCTGAAATCCAAATCGCTGAAATTAGATTGTACCTTTACTTTTATCTTTTTTCAAAATTATTTATCATTATTCTTGAATTTATTTATTATTTTACAATTAAAGTTGAAAAAAACATAGGGGAAAAAAGTTGAGCAAAAATAGTTTTGGCAAGTTTCAGTGACCGACTCTAGTCTAGTCTGGCTCGTCAACTGCGCACGACACTCAGGTCACTTTGCTGTAAATGGCACCGTCTATAATTGATCCTGCAAGTAAAATATCGCTCGACAAAACCGACTCGCAGCATCGTAAATCCTGACACAAACGCGAAGAGAACTAGTGACTAGGGACGCCGCTGAAACTCGCTCAAGGACAACACAATACAAGGCAAAACTTAGCAGAGAATGCGATCGAAACAGAACGTGAATCCATGCGCGTTGCCAGGCAACGAGTGGCGCTCTTCTTACCTGATTTCTACTGCAGGGAGGTTTTTGTGTTTTTAATTTGTTGTGTTGTTGCAGCGTTTTCGTGTTTTTAATTTGCTGGGCTAACCAAATCGTGTGTCTACCCTCTTAAACATCCATCTTTATATTTCACACGGTTAACCTGGTCGTAAGAGTTCAGGCAGGAATAATCAATGGAGCCGAATGGTTTAAAACATGTGTAACTTTGAGTGCTTTGGCTATATATTCGTGTGTGTGTGTGTGTCGTTTGTGTGTCTATTGTATTGGTGTTGGGCATATCTCTGTCTACCTCTCCATCTGTCTTGTTGTTGGTGTCAGTCTGACTGTCTGTATCTAAGGGTCTGTCGGATAATATTTGTGTCTATCTCACTGTCTGTCTGTCAGTCTGTAGGCCTATTTGTGTAGCCTGTGACTGTTTGAACCATTCCCCAAGGGGAACGAGAGCGTTCCAATCCACGCAAGGAGAGTCCACAAACGGCTTCAGGGAAAGCTGAAGCGGTCGTTTGTGAACTCTCCCCAATGGAACCAACAGACCCATGGACTCCATGTGCAGGGATGAAAATTGCCTTGTTAAAAAAAAACTGAAATCGGCATTCAGAAAAAGTGATAATTAAGGAAAAAGAAGGTGGGGGTCTGGGGGCAAAGCCCCCAGAAGCTGAAGGTTTTTAGTGTTTTAGACACACAAAAATGGCCCTGAAATGCATATTTGAGCTTAATCATAGCCCCCCCCCCCTTTTCTCTTCCTTCCCATGTTTCTCAAATTAATTTTACACTAAGACTCAAAATAAGGAGGAGAAAGAGAGAGAGAGAGAGAGAGAGAGAGAGAGAGAGAGAGAGAGAGAGAGAGAGAGAGAGAGAGAGAGAGAGAGAGAGAGAGGCGGGGTGTGACGGTGTGGTTTCAATGTTCTTACCTTGTCGGTGCCAAACGACCCCAGTGACTGGTTAACCGACTGGGTTTTCAGGATAGTCAGGTGCTTGTTGCTTTTCAAGTGTCTTTTGAGGGCAGTCTTTCCATTGGAGCCGTAGTTGATAACATCGTTGCACAAAGTGCACTGAGCTTTTCCCGGCAAGTTGATTTTAGCAAAAGCATCGCCAACTTTCAGTTTCACGTCTTGTGTCTTCTGGCCTTTCTCGTCTTTCCAGCTCAATGATACAACTTCATCGAGCCAGTCGAATCTCCAGAGATTTTTCTTGTACTTCTGCTGGTCAATTTCCCGGGCTAGAACGGTTTCGTCTCGCTTTAGCTTCCTCATCATTTTGGCAGGTGGCTCGAAGCGATGTAAAAATGGCGCCGAATCATTCTCATACGGTATGCTTATACTGAATCCCCGATAGCTACGTTGAAACGGTGACTGTAGGAGACAAAGAGCGCGTTCCCATACGGATCGACCAGCAACAGTCTGACCGTTTTAGGAACCAACCGTTCAAGAATAGTATGGAATGGAGCGTCGCGATCAGCGGACCGGCCGAAAAACTTGGGTCTATACCTACATATACCCCAACATTTTCTCAGCGGATTTGCACGAATCTCAAGAATGATCCCTGGAGCCTAAAAATTTACGGAATTCCGTAAATTTACGGAAGAATCCCATCGTGAGCCAAAAAACGGAATCGCACAAATAAATCGGATGGCCCATTGAAAATAATCGGAAAAGTCGGAAAAAACGGAGAATTTTCATCCCTGATGTGCCCCAGGATGGAGGCCAGAGTCCGTAGGGAAGCCCGCAGGTTAAACGTTATAGACAAAATCAGCAACATCAAATGTTTTCTGTGTTTGCAAAAACAACATAGGAACTCACTTCACATTTTATTTACACTGTTTAATTATTTTTTTCAGCAAATCAAGTTCCCTGTGTACTGATTGTGGCAGCTGTGACGATCGGCGTACTTTTCCATCTTTGACGTCACTGCATTTGCTGTCATACGATGACGTCAATAGTTGGTAGGTTTCACGTTTAATCGTTATTGTACCATCGCTGATTTCGTTCATGCACCCACCCAGTTATGAAGACTATGTATTCATGAATCCATGGAATCGTCTGGCTGGCTGTTTGGACGGTGGTTTGGTTTGTTTTTGATTGACTGATTGATTGATTGATTGATTGACTGTCTGATACATGCCTGTTGATCGATCGATTGATCAAATGATAGAATAGATTGTGGGCGTACAATTTATTTTTACATGTGGATGACATGTTTCATTCTTGAGTTGTAAAACTTTATATTTATTTTTTTTAATTTTTTTTTAAAGATATACGATACCGATGCATACACAGCCTTGTGGTTACCTTATGATTACTTTTCTACTGCGGATATGTTGAAGTCACCGAAGAAAACTTCTTTCTCTACAATTTTTGTCACTTACTCGGGCGCGGGAGACATACAGAAGAAGTGACAGAACTTTTACGTGACGCCATGTATCACGTTATGACGTCTTTTCGAAGTTGTTTGGCTTCTGACGTCAGGGATTTCACTTTGAAAGAGAGGGTCAAAAGAGACGTCTTTGTTTGTTCAGTCGGTGTTGTTTGTCATTAAACGTTTGTTGTAAGCGCTGCTCCTCTCACTTTAAATCGATCTTGTATCAAAATTCTATCATCTCTTGCATGTTTTCTTTTTCTTTCAGAGTGATATCTGAGGCCCGATTCCACCCGTGATTTGAAACCGTCCATTTCCTCGCCTGCTTCTGTGATATGACCTGTGATATGACCTTCTGTGATATGACGTTCTGTGACAAGCGCGGAGAGCATAGTTTACTGTGGTTCGCGCTATATAAGCTGTCATTATTATTATTATTATTATATGATTTTCTGTGATATATCCTTTTGTGATTGTTGACCTCTGTGATATGACCTTTTGTGATTTGAACTTCTGTGATAAAACTTTTTTTGCTATGACCTGTGATATGACCTTAGATTGTTGTTAATAGTTTGCTTTGAAACAAGATCACAAAATGATTGAACTGATCTAGCCGTCCTACATTGTCGTTAAATCTTGCGTCAAGTTTTTTTTTCTGTTGAACGGGTTAACTGATTTTAAAGTTGATTTTACAGTGTGTTAAACACATACACAAATTTGATTCTTTTACAGAAAATGAAATCTGCTGAGTGACTGACTGTGTGTTTGTGTCACAAAATTGACGTCTGCCATCTTGTGTGTTGAATCATCTTTTGATGTGTGCATTTGTCAAGGAGTGTCTTTATATCTTAGGACAAGAAAAGTCTTCGAAATTTGACGACACTTTCAAGCTTACTAAAGCGTCGCCAAATTTCCCTTCATTTTTAATCTGACAGAATTAGCCTTTGTTTCAAGTATGTGTAAATAACGAAAAAATAAACCTCTTTACCCATGGAATATGTGAAAAATGTCCATCTAAAGAAAACAACAACTACGCTTGCACTTAGACCAAGGAAAAGGATGGGAGCTAGATTTAAGTTTCAAAATCTCTGGTTTTAAGCAACGCAAAATACCGGTTACAGCAAATTGCACTGCGAGAAACTCTCTCTTTGTCGCAAACCTTTTCATGTTCTCATCGAGGATGTCTGAAAACCCTGAGTTAACTTTTGTAAAGGCATGCAACAGGAGTACGGTTTACCTAGGTGCAACGCCCTCCTTGAAAACTGCATTCACCGACCGAAGAGAATTAAAGGCACAGTGCAGCTCAGAGCCTTCGTTTTGCGTTTTTGTTGCAGCTGAGTGCATTTACAGTTCAAAAATCCTCCCATGGTAGTAAATCAAACCCAAAACTACCCAACGACGACATCTGTGAAGCTCGACAGTTTCTTGTTCACGCGAGTGCATAAATTAACCTAGTTATTACGTGGTGTTTGGTCGGAGTTCGATTCAACTGAGTGATTCCGGCCTCCATTTTGTTTTACACAAACTCATGATGACGTCTGACATAGTTTGCTAGTGACGTGTCTTTTCAGTTGTGCATGATGTGCATGTGGTGATCTACCTGATCTAAATTTAGATCCAAAAATAGGCCAAGACCAGCCGGGTCCGAGTACGAAATTAATTCGTTAAAAAATCGCAGTTCTTGACTCTTTGGGTGCAAGTCAATGAAACTTGGTAGTTCTTCTAACGGATAGCTGCCTGAGGTATGACTAAAAGCCCCAGGGGCTCCGTGCACCTGGATTTGACAAGTTCAGTACCTTTAAAGGATACAACCTTTGCCAGCAGACGGGTAATTTCCCCCGGACAAAGAAGAAGAAGGGAGTGAAGTAAAGAGTTCAGAACGAAATGAAAGAAGCATGACAGAGGTTGAGAGTTTGCACGATGTCAAAACAGAAACCTGAGCACATGAACTAGACATAACAACAGGAATTTAAGAAGGGATTACGAAATCTCCCCTGGAAACGCAGCTTGCGGAAAATGCTATTCAGACGTAGCTTGTTGATGCGAAGAATATTAGTAAAAAAAATATTGCTTCAGTTGAATCAAGGGGCAAACACCTGCGTAGCTCGAATTTTTTAATTTTTACATTTTGTGAAGTTTGGACTAAATATTTTCAGATATACCGAGAACCGAGACGAAGGTGGCGGTGTATGTGTGTGTGTGCGTGTGTGTGTGTGTGTGTGTATGTGTGTGTAGAACGATTCCGAGAAATCAACCGGGCAGATCCTCATGAAAAGTAACATAAAAGTTCTTCCAAATGATATCACAAGAAGGGTTTTTTTCTCTCCATTTTTTCGATAACTATCTTTGATGACGTGGTATCCGGCTTTTTTGTGTTCAAAAGCTGCGGCGGCACTGTGAGGACCTCCTGTTTACAATAAACTGAAAGATATTGTGGTCAAACTATCTTTGAATTAGTCCGGACTATGGGATTGCAGGGGAAGCTACACAGATAAGGAATGAATTGGTTCATTAAAATTCTCAACATTCTCTTTATCATTAAACATTTAGTAATTGATCAAAAATCGACAGTATTCTATTCTTTATCATTTCCTAAACCCAAAATCATACAGATATGCCATGTTTACTCAGAAAATGTACTCACAATGAAAGAAAATAGGGTAATTAGGAAACACGGACGCAAGCTTTGCGGTTTGTAGTGCAGCTCTTTTAGTTTCAGGTTCGCAGATTGACTGCATGTTGTAATATCGCTTCACGTGGAGAAAGGAAAACTAAGGCGAAAATCTCATCCAGCGTGTTAACATATACTGAATGATTTGCTAATTACAAGATACAAGATACAAGATATTTATTCACCAATTTTGCAAAAGGATTTCATCTTGGCACGGCACGGTAAAAAAATCGACAGTATTCTATTCATGATTTGCTAATTCTTGATACAATAAGGAAATATATGAAGCAAACGCGTATTTACGCTGATCTCATTCATGATTTTGTACATCCCAAATAGCTAGCATTTGCACAACACTTTTGAATTGTAAAACGTTCATTAAAAAATGCTATGTGTTTTCAAAGTCACTTCTTTCTTTTGGTTCAATCTCAAAATTTACATTTTTGTCGTAATTCGACACCCAAATCCATTGTCCAATCACGAATCAATTTGCAATTAGTGAACCAAGTCCGTCCTCTCAATGGTTTGTGGTCTCTGTCTTAAGAGCTTAAATCTGATCAGATGAGCTGTGATAGAATAAGCTTAGCTGAGCTGTGATATCAGTTATGTTGCATATAGGGGTGAATAAAACTTACTCCGCAAATGCTACCGTGTGATTTTTTTAAATCTGCGCACGACGTGTGTGTGTGTGTGTGTGTGTGTGTGTGTGTGTGTGTGTGTGTGTGTGTGTGTGTGTGTGTGTGTGCGTGTGTGTGTGCTTGTGTGTGTTTGCGTGCGTGCGTGTGTGTGTGTGTGTGTGCGTGCTTGTGTGTGTGTGCGTGCGCGTGTGTGTGTGTACGTGCGTGTGTGTGTGTGTGTGTTTCATGGTCGCATTGCCCTGTCCAGAAGATCCAGCATACGACAAAATATGGTTCTACTTTTTTCACTTTTGTAATGTATCTTGTCAAAAATAGGGATACTAAAAGAAGAAGAAATAGGAGAAGCAGAGTCTCGCCCATAAAAATGGTCTTTTGTGTGAGTGTCCCCTGACTGAACTCAATTGTTGTGCTTGAAGAGAAATGCTCGGAAGCCAGCCAGAGATACGTTTGATATTTCCCCAATGGCACGCAGAGAGTTTACACTCGCTATATATGTGTGTGTGACATCTTTGTAGTTTATCTTTTTTTTAAATTCTCTTTTTGTGGATTTTGTTTATACATGTGTAGGCTTTGCATTACAGGACATAGACGAGGACAAGGGGGAAAATTCACAAAAAAGAACACACGTGGACAATTACAACACACAGGGGGGGTGGGGGGGGGGGGGCAGAAGGGGTGGTGGTCGTGGCTTGGTTGTCGCAGTATCAAGAATATGTAAAGGAAAAAGAACCTAAGGGTTACATCAAACATGTATATAAACAATAAATTCCTCCGAGGTAGGAAAAACACCCCCGTCCTTACCATTCTCACTGCCACCAACTGAGAAGGTTATTTCCCTTTGACCATGAATATGTTTCTCTATAAGTCCTTGTAGAATCTTAATCCACCAATAACTCCCTAACCGTGTGTTTGACTGGTCCCAATGTTTGTAAGGACCGTCTCAGGAATGTATAGAACCTGTTCACCAAGTTTGGTGACGATCGGTCCGTTCATTCTTGAGATCTATATGCGAACACAAACACACAAACACACAAACACACAAACAAACACATCGAGCGAAACCTATACACACCCCTATACCGGGGGTGTAAAGAACACACGTGGACAATTACAACACACAGGGGGGGGGGGGGTGGGGGGGGATGGGGGCTGAAGGGGTGGTGGTCGTGGCTTGGTTGTCGCAGTATCAAGAACATGTAAAGGAAAAAGAACCTGAGGGTTACATCAAACATGTACATAAAATATATACATACTAGCGCCAATCCTTGTACAATGTCTCGGTGAGGCCGTTTATGTGAAAACCAGTTATAGGACTATAAATACCATTTGTTCTCCAACAATATTCAGCAAACGGATTGATTTCACTGAAAGTAGTGTCTATACAGTGGAACCGACAACACCGACGCCCCCGGAAATTAAATTCACAAAAGCAAGTTTCGCCTCGTTAAAATCGACGTAAAATCAGAGCAGCTGAACAAGCATTGCATGTCAATAAAAGAACAATCTTTTTATATCCGTAACATTCAGTTTTGTTCACCTATATTGTCTAAAAATTACGCTAGAGCATGCCAAAATATCGTCCTTGTCCGATTGAAACCTCGTAACTCGATTTTTAGCGTTTCGAGAAAAACACAAAAAACGTCATCAAAAAATAACTTTTAATCAAAAAAATCCAAATTTTTTTGCACATGATTTAGAAACATAAACAAAGTTCTGTATATAATCAAATAGAATTGCAAGCATGTAAAACGCACATTATTCAACAAAATTGCAAGATACGAGTTTTTCGTTTTAAAACACGACCATTTTTTAAGACTTACAAGGTTTTGTAATGTAGCCATATCATAAAGAATGTTAAAAGTTCACATACATAAAATGGAAAACAATGGCCCCAGAACGTAGTACAAACAAATGTATTCTTTCCTCATTATCGTTGATTGTGTGTTGATGATACGAACCAATTTATCTTCGTTCTTAAGTTAAAGGATCCTTACAGTCTTCTGGTAATCGTTGTTCTTAATCAACAAAAACTAAGTGTGAACTGAAGCTGATAAATTAATAAACTTCTTTGTTTGCATAAATGTGTAAAAGTCAAAATAATAACCATTTTCTTAAAGGCTTAGTAAACAGGATAATTATTGAAAACATCATATATCTTAGTGCAAAGAGACATCGAAAGTTCCTTGAACACCTAGTGGTAATGCAGTACCACAACTCATGTGCCGTCTTGAAGAGTTTAGCGACCATGAGGTAGGCCGTCGTAATAGTGGTGGTAGTCAGCTGGAAGAACCTCCTTGAGTTGCTGAAGGTGCTGCCACTTTAATTGTGTCTTTGATTGGCAGCCGTGCTCTGTAGAGCTGGTTGATGACACCGGGATCACCATGTGCCCTCCTTCTTCTTTGTGGCAAAGGCTGCCACTCATCAGAATAGTGGAGCTTGTAGTGAAGGGTACCGTCAGGCAGGTACTTGAGGCAGCGGATATCAACCACTTGTGGATCCCCAGACGCTGTCCCTGGCCGAATGCTTTGGTAGTATCTGAGATCAGAAAAGTCCTTGAAGAATGGACAACTTTGTAAGGTTGACTTTCTCTTGCAGACGTGATGACTTCAACGTATTCGGCTGGCCAAAATATTTGCCTTCTCCTCAGTTTGTTTTCGATAGCTGAGTGGACAGTGTCGACCTCCATCCATGTATGACCTTTCTCAAGAAACTTTTGGATGACGACCTTTCCCTGGCGAAGTGAAGAAGTGCGTTTCCCAAGGTCACATTGCGGTTTTGGTACCCACAGCCGTCACTGTAGATTATGATTGTGTTGGTTGTCTCATCAACTGTGGACTCAAGGTAGTCCACAATGCAAGATGTGAAGTTGTTGCTTTTGACTTCTCCCTCAGACTCATTCCAAAAGTAGCATGCAACCTCCTTGTCACTCAAATTGTACAAAGTGAAGTTGTGGCAGCACAGTTTGGTCTTGAAGTAGTTGGCATTTGCATAGATACGTGGAGCCAACAGGACGACCTGCAGATCCATGGTGAGAACTTGGACATCACCATTCTCTTCAGCAATCCTCTTGTCCATTTTTTTCTCTTTGCGAGCTTCATCTTTACGTTGAATGTTCACCTGGTACTCATGCTCTGGGATGTTTCCGTACTTGTATGCAGAGCACACGTTGCATTCATCTTTTTTTTGGTTTGTGAATTGCGATGTTCATATCTTTCATTTTCCTTATCAGCACTTGTCTTGACACGCGCTGTTTTCCGTTGTCATCACAATACTGCTGAAACAGTGCGTTCAGTTTGGTTCTTGACTCAATCACAGTTTCAAGATACATCTTCTGTGACTGCTTCTGGCAATAATGTGAAGGCAGTTTGACCAAGGATTCAAGAAAGTTCCTCGCTGTTTAAACCTTGTCTTCTTTGGCTGCAGCATTATTGGGGTGCTGTGTCCTTGTTGAAGGGCTCTTGAGCATTCCATGCACTTCGTGAGATGTTGTTACCCAGTTTCTCACTGACCACTCTCCTATGTCCAGTGTATTTTGGAACATGGCTTTGCAAACTTGAATGTTGTCTCCTCGAATACGTAGGTGGTATGTGAGTGTGCCTCTCTGTCTCGTTCCTGGTTTCCCTTGCTGTTTTGTTGGTACAAAATCAACCAAAGATGCCACATACGTCTTCCTTTGCCCCCAGTCCAAGTTTGACCAGAACTGCTGAAAGAGAGCTGTTCTATCCTCTTGTATGATTTCCTGGCAATGTCTGTATTTTGATTTGAGACAGAAAGATGAAGTACAAGGTGGTCCTTGCTCACGGCAGCGTTTCTCCTCTGCTTGGTTCTTTCTTGTCACTACATTGGTTTTCGACCCAGTGTAGGCTTTCCCTTCCATTCTTAGTTTCTTTTTTTTCACAGCCTCCCAACTTTTCTTTTTCGAAGTTTTGTTCCTTGGACGTTTAGAACGGTTGCGTTCACAAGCGGGTTCCGGGCTAACATTAGCTGGACATATCGTTGAAGCCTCTGACTCGTTGTCTTCAGAGTGTTCTGTTGAGCTGTCCGAGTCCGACTCGTCAGATGATGGCTTGTATGATGAGTCACTATCATTCTCAATATCATCGATGGCATCTGGGTAGACACTCAGCGGAGTACAATTACCGGTGCCTGATGGACCTGGGACTGGGCTTTCAACGGCGGCAGTATCTTCAAGCATAGGTGACAGACCAAACTGTATCATGTCGTCCTCTTCAGCCAATAGACGACACAGCAACTCTGCTGCAAGTGAATCCTCAAGTATGGGCATATTATCAGTCTCATCTTGACTAACTGACTGTGCAGCGTATAACGGTTGTTGATCTGAGACATCCTCAAAATGAGTGTGTGAGACGTATGGCTCCACGTGCAGCTGGCTTCAAGACATATTCAAATATATATATAAAAAAAATCAGAATTGAAGATAATTATAAAGTAGATTTGTCAGAAAACTAAAGTAATGACTCCTTCTTTGCTGTTCGAATTCCATACACAGTAAGAGAAACATTAATAACTACAACAAAAAATCCATTTCAGCAGTAACCATTGTGGTGATATGTCATTTCAGTACGAAGGGCTTACGTTAATTTGCGTGTTTCTAGCGTTATTAATGACGTGTAAAATGAATTTTATCTAATCTCAAAGTGCAGGGACATCTTACCGAAACCTCGTATCTCGCGGAAATGGTTCGGTTGTCGCCGTCTTTTGATATGAGAAAACTCGTAAGTCGACATACGAGGTTTTCATCGGCCAAAACTGAAAAACACGCGACCAAAAAAAACCTCGTAACTCAAGTTACGTGTTATTTTGGTTCGCGGTTTTGACGAATTGATATACGAGGTATTTTTGCACCCATATTTTACTGACTTCCAACGAACTCAGGCTTTCAGCAGAATAACCAAAAAATCGAGAAAAAATCGCTGATTATTTTGATGTAAAAAAGTCGATTTCGCAAAAAATCGAGTTACGAGGTTTTAATCGGACAAGGACGTTATGTTTGTATCATTCTTCTGAGAAGCCGCAAAAGGCCGGTATTTAGTGACGATTTTTGTGAGTAATGCAATGAAAATCACCACATCTAAATCTATTGATGTCTTCCACCCAGTTTGCAGCGATCACGGTTTACTACGGGCGATATTTAAAACTAACGTAAATGTAAGTAAACTACCTCCTTTAAAAGAACCATGTTTAATGACGATACATTGGACATACAAGATTGTTGTAATGCCGTATTCTTACAGTTGGCTTGGTCAGTAATGGTAACGATGGCACAGCATTCACAGACTCACGCACGCACGCACGGACGCAGACACACCCACACACAGACACACACACAGACACATTCACATACACGCGCATGCGCACTTACGCACACACACACGCACACCTGCGCGCACACACACACAGACACACACATAGACACATACGCACACACACACACAGACACACACACACAGACTCACACACACATACGCACACACACACACAGTCACACACACACATACGCACACACACACTCTCTCTTTATTCCCTCTTTCTTGCGTCAGACCTTTAAGTGTTTTTCAAGAATGCCTTCTATAGTCAGCATGAGAGAAATACAAAAACGGGCTTCCTTTAGAAATAACAGTCTAACAGGGGTATTCAATTCTATCCTATTTTCAAAACTACACTGTTTGCAAAGATCTTAGACACAGATAACAGGCAAGCAACGCATGCGCACCATATAATAAGACGTTTCAATCAACTCAGTTCAACTGTAGCGTCCCCTAAGATTATACACACACTCGAAGTTTCAAAGTCTCGCAACCAAACCTGTTGTAACCACAGTGAAATGAATACAGCAGCCCCGCGCACCTCCCTTCTTAGTGTATTGAGCGACATACTTTAAAACCGTCTATATAGACTTGGTATTTTTTCCCCACGGGCAGTAAGGACTTAGTGGCCATTTCAAGGCAATACGTAGAGCCCTGATGCTGCTGTCCGAGAGTAAACGAGGGTCATTGAGGGTATCGGCAAAAACACTCGCGCCGACATGTTTGAACGGTATTTCTACGGAATGTTACGGAATGTCGCAGCTAAGGAAGGATCCTTCGAGAAAATGGCGTGGTTGAAATTACCTTTGAGCCGTGCGCAAATATGAGATTCTAAGGACTTCCAGAACAGCCCTCGTATGCCTTCCGAAAGCATGACTATGAACCTCTTGGTATTCGGACTCTCCTCTCTTGCTTGTTGAAACATGGGACGCAGAAGATGGACCCTCTAAAGTTCCATGGAGGGGATCCTCGGATCCCTTATACTCTCGCACCTTCAAGGTGGGGTCAGTGTCTGTGGGGATCCTTGGGCTGAGATGCGCGAACCGAAAATGGGTGCCACCCAAACGGGAGAGAACAAGAAAGTGGGTGCCACCCAACCGGGAGAGAACAAGAAAGTGGGTGCCACCCAACCGGGAGAGAACAAGAAAGTGGGTGCCACCCAACCGGGAGAGAACAAGAAAGTGGGTGCCACCCAACCGGGAGAGAACAAGAAAGTGGGTGCCACCCAACCGGGAGAGAACAAGAAAGTGGGTGCCACCCAACCGGAAGAGAACAAGAAAGTGGGTGCCACCTAAACGGGAAACAAAAAACCGCGGGGTCTGATTTGTTAAAATCACAACCAATCTCAATTTCAACCAGTCCAACACCGCGGGGTCTGATCCGTTAAAATCACAACCAATCTCAATTTCAACCAGTCCAACACCGCGGGGTCTGATCCGTTAAAATCACAACCAATCTCAATTTCAACCAGTCCAACACCGCGGGGTCTGATCCGTTAAAATCACAACCAATCTCAATTTCAACCAGTCCAACACCGCGGGGTCTGATCCGTTAAAATCACAACCAATCTCAATTTCAACCAGTCCAACACCGCGGGGTCTGATCCGTTAAAATCACAACCAATCTCAATTTCAACCAGTCCAACACCGCGGGGTCTGATCCGTTAAAATCACAACCAATCTCAATTTCAACCAGTCCAACACCGCGGGGTCTGATCCGTTAAAATCACAACCAATCTCAATTTCAACCAGTCCAACACCGCGGGGTCTGATCCGTTAAAATCACAACCAATCTCAATTTCAACCAGTCCAACACCGCGGGGTCTGATCCGTTAAAATCACAACCAATCTCAATTTCAACCAGTCCAACACCGCGGGGTCTGATCCGTTAAAATCACAACCAATCTCAATTTCAACCAGTCCAACACCGCGGGGTCTGATCCGTTAAAATCACAACCAATCTCAATTTCAACCAGTCCAACACCGCGGGGTCTGATCCGTTAAAATCACAACCAATCTCAATTTCAACCAGTCCAACACCGCGGGGTCTGATCCGTTAAAATCACAACCAATCTCAATTTCAACCAGTCCAACACCGCGGGGTCTGATCCGTTAAAATCACAACCAATCTCAATTTCAACCAGTCCAACACCGCGGGGTCTGATCCGTTAAAATCACAACCAATCTCAATTTCAACCAGTCCAACACCGCGGGGTCTGATCCGTTAAAATCACAACCAATCTCAATTTCAACCAGTCCAACACCGCGGGGTCTGATCCGTTAAAATCACAACCAATCTCAATTTCAACCAGTCCAACACCGCGGGGTCTGATCCGTTAAAATCACAACCAATCTCAATTTCAACCAGTCCAACACCGCGGGGTCTGATCCGTTAAAATCACAACCAATCTCAATTTCAACCAGTCCAACACCGCGGGGTCTGATCCGTTAAAATCACAACCAATCTCAATTTCAACCAGTCCAACACCGCGGGGTCTGATCCGTTAAAATCACAACCAATCTCAATTTCAACCAGTCCAACACCGCGGGGTCTGATCCGTTAAAATCACAACCAATCTCAATTTCAACCAGTCCAACACCGCGGGGTCTGATTCGTTAAAATCACAACAAATCTCAATTTCAACCAGTCCAACACCGCGACTGGCTCCCACCGGGTTGGTAACTTTCTCGTGCACCTCGGCCCTGGTGTCCTGTATTGTGAGATAATCAGTCCCCAAAGAGGAGACTCACATTGCATGTATCTTCGTTGAAAATTGGTGGCTTAATTGTCTGGTTCCTGGAGGGCTATACGTTGTATTATAAAGATACAATGCAATACTCTGATAATTTGTTTTTCTCAGAACAAAAGCTAGTCACTCTCTCTGTAAATTACTTCAAAACACTTGAATTAGTCCGCACTAACGTAACAGTTGCAAATCATGACAGAAATCAGTATTCGCCTGGTTACGATCGCCTTAATAATGTGTTTGCCAATTTGGGCCGGGTGCTTTCAAGCACAGCCGCCGGCTAGCAAATACCGTAAAATCCCTAGCATAAGCCCACCCCCCCTGTGCACAGATTTAGGGCAAAATTGGGGGGTGGGCGTTTGCTAGTGATAGACCCCTTTGCACAAAGTAAGTTTTGTGCTCAACCGTGTAATTGAGTGAATACAAACCCAGAAAGCATGTAAGTTAGGTCGTGTGAGTAGAAGTGAAGGAAAAAAGAAAAAAAAGGACTTTGAGGCAAAGAAGGCCAACCATGAGAGAGAGAGAGAGAGAGAGAGAGAGAGAGAGAGAGAGAGAGAGAGAGAGAGAGAGAGAGAGAGAGAGAGAGAGAGAGAGAGAGAGAGAGAGAGAGAGAGAGAGAGAGAGAGAGAGAGAAAAGGACTGGCTCTTCTGAAAACAACACGAGCATAGTCATTCATATAAATTTATGAGTAAAAAGAAAATCGCCAGACCTTTGCAAGGACAAACAATAACAACACAATTCCGGGAAAAAGAAACTTGATGAAATGTCGAAATGTCAACACCAATGAAGCCCTTTCTTTCTGTACAGGGAAGAAATTACACGATCGTCTTTGGAAATGAAACGTTAACTGAACTTGGATTTTGTCTTCAAAAGGCCCAATCTTTCTGAGAAAGAAAAACCCACAAACTTAGGAAAAAAAAGAGAAGAGAAACTCGAAAAAACATGAACGATGGGTGGGAGTGAGGAGAGGGGACAAAGAATAAGAAAAAAAGGAAAGAAACACGAAAAGGTAAAGAAGGGGAAAAAGATGACTTTTAGAACAGTCTGCACAAATCCTGGTGAAAGTGAGCCTATAGTCTCTTTGAAAAAACCAGGGTGGGCGTTGGCTAGGTAGTTACCCCTGTGCACAGCTTTTGGCGTTTGCTAAATGGTGGGCTTATGCTAGGGATTTTACGGTACTCGTACATACTGAAATATACCTTGTAGCCTTCACACACAGCGGCACAGAAAAGCAGGTTAGCTCGCCGTGAGCCTTGTCGGCACTGTAAGCCGTTGAGTAGACTGACAATAACAACTCTACTCTAGCCTGTCGGTTTTCGCACGGCTTCATATGAGAAAGGAAACAAACTTGCAACGGTCACAGGTAGCCATATATAGGTTGTAGGAACGGTATCAACACAATAACCAACCAACCAACCAACCAACCAACAAACGGTTTCAGTAGTTGACGATCTTGTTACAATATCCAGTTAATTTCAATCGTTGAAAGGGAAAGAGTATGAAGCTGTGTTGAACAAAAGCGGCGTGTGTGTCTCTGTGACGGACATTAGCGGTTCGCATCACTGACTGGCGTGTAGGTCCTATACCTGTGTGTGGCAGGCTGTGTGTGTGCTTGGGTTCACGGGTCAATAATACAGGTGCGCGTCTCTGTCAGCCATTATTCGTGACATCTCAGGGTACAGCCTCATCTTCAATCTCAAATTCGTCTACTGAGTTTAAACTTCAAGTTCAATTCATTTGAAATCATTGAATTAATCTCATCCAAGTAATAGACTTGAGTGGTGCTTTAATTCTTCGGATCTGTGATGTTGTGTTGTGGAAATCAGGATAATAATATTCTCGGAGTTATCGACTGAGTGCTATCTTCAGCATCATTCTCCGGCAGATTCTCAGTGTCTGAGTAGACTGGAACACACATTTTTCCCGATTTAGGAATAAGGTAAGTTACTGATTTTACTCGGAGTTGAGAAGTAGAGACTCAGTGGGTCAGTCCGTCTGCGCGCAAACGCGCACGCGCAACCACGCACACTGGCAACATGACCGGCCACACACACAAGCACACACACACACACACACACACACACACACACACACACAGACACACACACACGCACACACACATACACATACACATACACACACATACACACACACACACACACTTACACACACACTTACACACACACATACACACACAGACACACACACCCACACACACACGCACACACACAAACACACACACACACACGGAAACACACAATAACGCTCGGAAAACAGAGAAGAATGAGGTTCAATAAACAGTGTATTTATGCAAGACCCTGAACAGATATGATACAAAGAGTGTTCATACAGTCTCCCGTCTGTCGTTGGTAGGATAGCTACGGTAGGAAGTAAAGATACATAATAAATTATGTTATCAACAAATAATTATCGGCCGTGCCAGACGATAGTCAGTTGCAGAACAATAGCTTGACCCTGCAACTATATTATTGACCCAAGACATCGAATCCAAACGCGCAAAAGTACCCTTTCTAAAAAAACAAAAGAGAAATAAATTTTCTGGTGCCTGTGTGTTTGGTGACAAGCACTAACTGACATTGCTAGCTTAGTGGTTACAAGCTTTGCTGTCCAGCCGACAACCTTGAACCCTAGCCGCCCACCTCCCACCACTGACCCTTCCCCCCAGAAACGCCAAAGGCGCTTGATGAAAACAGCCACCAGATAAATTGTGTCTGAGCGTAGAAAACCCCTTGAGTCAACGAAAATACTTGATATCTGGGTATGACGGCTTTTTGGGTCACATTCTTCATCGCGCATAGCTAACCGTATTATCTTTTCGGGTGAATGGCCGATACGTCACAGATACTGACATACACAAACACGAACACAGACACAGCTAAAGACACACACACACACCCACACACATTCACAAACGCATGCACTGACGCACGCACACACCCACACACACACCGTGGCACACACGTGCGCACGCACGCACACGCACACACACACACACACACACGCACACACGTGCGCACGCACGCACACAAACACACACATACACAAACACACACACACACAAACACACATCACAAACACACACACACACACACACACACACACTAGTACGCACACGCACGGGCGCGCGTGTTCATACACACCCACACACATTCACAAACGCACGCACTGCACGCACACACACGCACACACACACACACACATACACACACAACCCCCCCACACACACATACTCTCACACACACACACACACACACACACGTACACACACACGTACACGCTCACGTGTTGCACACTGATAAGCATGTACACATGTTTGCCTTCACGTCGTCATGGAAACGCGCAAACATATGAGCGGAGAAAAGCCAATATGCCAACGAACATACCCGATCTCTGGGGTGACGGCTTTTAGGCCACAAAAAAAAAGTCTGTTTACAGTAACATAGGCACAAAAGAATAGGGTCGGTAGGTCGGGATTTTTTTATTTTTTTATTTTTATTTTATTTTCCCCCAAAAAACATATTTTTAAGTTATTTTGCCAAAAAAACAAGGATTTTTTTTTCTTTCCAAATGCCAAAAAGAGTCTAGGGTCGCGCGAAAAAATAGGGTCGGTCGGGATACCGTAAACAGACTATTTTATTTTTTTTGGCCTTAGGATCACATTTAGCTTCGCGCATAGCTAACACGTACACGGACACAGACAATGACAGACAGACAGACAGACAGAGAGACACACAGACACACACATACACACACACACACACACGCACACTCACACACACGCACGCACACTCACACATATACTAACGCATACACATACACATATGCATACACATACGCACACGTTTTGCACCTTGACATGCCTCATGTAAATATTTTTAACTTCACGCTGTCGTTGAAAAAGTGAAAATAGGTGAGCCGAGAGAACCCGTGACGCCAACCAAAATGCAATATCTGGGGTGACGGCTTTTGGGGTCACATTCTTCATCGCGCATGACTAACCGGATTATTGGTTCAGGTGCTGAATGGCCGATTTGAGACAGACACAGACAGAGAGACATACAGACACAGAGCAATACACACACGCAAGCATGCGTACACACACACACACACACACACACACACACACACACACACAAACACACACACACACACACACACACACACACACACATTTATGTATACATAATTATATACACTAGGCCAAACAATTATTGCGACCAATTTGGCACCCAAATAAAAGCGTTAAGGTAAGGCCAAAAAAAAATAGGTCTGTTTACGGTAACCCGACCGACCCTAGTTTTTTCGCGCGACCCTAGACTTTTTTTTGGCATTTGGGGAAAAAAAAAATATCTTGTTTTTTTTGGCAAAATAACGTAAAAATATGTTTTTTTGGAAAAAAAAAAAAAAAAAAAAAAAAATCCCGACCTACCGACCCTATTTTTTTGGCCTATGTTACCGTAAACAGACCTTTTTTTTTTTGGCCTAAGGAAACCCCATGGATTTCGCGCAAAATTGCGTTTTTTTGTGTTCGCGCTACACACTAGAATACAAACCGATTTGCACAAAGCTTGCACAGTACATACTTGAACCATTAAGAAATGCAGGGTGCAAATGTCGTTGTGATGTCTGCAAAAACTATTTCATAACATCTGATTTTTATGACCAAGTGTTTTGACGCCAACGTTAATGGTCGGAGTAGCGTTACACACATGTGATCTAAACTATTCCTCCGATTGTCACCACATTTGGCTGAAGTGTCAAAACATGACTCCTCTGCGTTTTGTTCCTCCAGCTTTTTGACAAATGCACAAAAAAGTTGTTTTTGACCAGCCCAAAACAAGTACCAAATAAAAAAAAAACGTAACAAAAATGACAATTTTCTTCAGAATTCTTATTCAGAGGAATAAATTGTAAAACAATACATGAAAAAACATCGTGTCAAATTTTATGACAATCGGTTGAATAGTTTTGAAATATTCATGTAACCGCAACGCACGCAACGGAAAACGTGATTCTGAGAAAATCGCGCTTGAAGTTGAACGTGTATAAGTTATCGGTGGTGTATTTTCAGTGACATATAGCATGTCGTCATCGCACAACACTGTGACGTGTCTCAAATCCTTATCACCTCGATCGTCATCAGCTTGCTCAAACCTAGCAACAGCAACTGTTTGCGTTACTTTGTTATTTTCTTCTTGTGATTTGTCCAACTCTTCGACGGGCGCGGTGGTAAGACGTCGGCCTCCTAATCGGGAGGTCGTGAGTTCGAATCCCGGTCGCTGCCGCCTGGTGGGTTAAGAGTGGAGATTTTTCCGATCTCCCAGGTCAACTTATGTGCAGACCTGCTAGTGACTTAACCCCCTTCGTGTGTACACGCAAGCACAAGACCAAGTGCGCACGGAAAAGATCCTGTAATCCATGTCAGAGTTCGGTGGGTTATAGAAACACGAAAATACCCAGCATGCTTCCTCCGAAAGCGGCGTATGGCTGCCTAAATGGCGGGGTAAAAACGGTCATACACGTAAAATTCCACTCGTGCAAAAACACGAGTGTACGAGGGAGTTTCAGCCCACGAACGCAGAAGAAGAAGAAGAAGTCCAACTCTTCGTATTAGATTGGGAGGTGGTGGCATGTAGATTCCCGAGAAATCTATGTTGTGTCTTCCGAGAGCAAACATAGCAATCCGTAAACTTGACGCCGCGAACACTTTTTAGACCTACTCATACCGAACTACTGTAATCGCATCCTGAACTCAGGTTAAAATGAGGTACTTCCCTTCGGGTCTCATTTCTCCCTGACAGGATGCCTTTGATTTCCTTCTCTGGAGAGGAAATCGATTTTTTTAAAAACATATTTAAAGCTTTTCGTAATGTGTTATTGATATAAGCAGATTCGCGATCGTCGATAATGATTTTTCATGGTGTTGTGTAATTTTTAAATTACAAAGGAATTGTTATGTAAGACGTCTTTCCCTTTCGCCTCCAAGCAAAAAAGCGACCACATTGAAACTAGAGCTTAGACATTCCACAACAAAGCCAACTTCCCACGGCGCACTCGCACTGGGGCTGGGCCGCTATTGCGCGGGTCCGCTATTGCGCGGGTCTAACCCTAACCCTAACCCTAACCCCAACCCCCGCAATAGCAGACTCGCGCAATAGCGGACCCGCGCAATAGCGGGCCGACCCCCTCGCACTGACTAGTTTTCCTTTTCTCAGAAATGTTTTTGCTTTTTCAGTTGGTGCAGAATCTCCTCACAACCAGTATCTGAACAAGAATGGCGAACAAAATGAAGCTAGAGTTGGAGCACTCCAAACTCAAACCAGCTATCCACAACGGTCTGGCCATGACGGAATGCTACGAACCACTTGCCGATCACCTTGAAAAGGTCAAGGCCATGCAACTTCGGAACGATGATGTGTTGCTCTGCTCGTTTCCAAAGTCGGGTGAGTTGATAAGTGAAAACTCATTGGAACCAAATGCTGTGTGTGCTTAGGTACTTTATAAGCTTGGCGCACATACACACACACACGCACGCACACTCGCCCACGCACACACACACACGCACGCACGCACGCACAAACACACACAATCACGCTCGCACAAACGCGCACACGCCCACACACATACACACAAGCGGACACACACACACACACACACACACACACACACACACACATACACACACACACACACACACACACACACACACAGAAAAGGCGTCACAGTTGGCAGAGCACTCGACTTGTCATCCTTTGGTCTCGGGTTCGAATCCAGACCAGAACGGACACGGGTCAACATCACGTGCAGCCTCAGAGACAGTATCCATGTCCCACACTCCTGTGTAACCACAGTGGCACGTACAAAAACAACAAAACTTATTCATTGTGCCCCAAGTGCAGGTGGCTGACACACTTCGGTAGCGCGACTCTTCATGGAGAAACTCCACAACGTCGAACAACGAAGGCGAGTGGCACTGCAGCGGTTACCTGCCCACTGCGGGATCCCCGGAAATGAGAGGGCAGACAAGCGCGCCAAACTCGGAGCACAGGGAGACCAAACAGACAACCCTGTCAGCTTCATGGAGAAGAAAACCCTCATCAAGGCAGTGTTTAGGCCCCAGAAACGGAAGGACGATTATCATCTCCTCACGCGACATGAACAAGTCGTGCTGATGCGACGCCGCACTGGGCATAACCGCCTGAATGCACACATGTCCCAAAAGATGAAGCTGGTCCCCTCCCCTACGTACAGCTGTGGACTAGAGGACCAGACCACTGAACACATCCTCCAGCGATGCACCATCCTTGAGAGTCTGAGAAAAACCGTGCGGCCAACTGCAGTCTCCCTCCACTGCAAGCTGTACGGAGGAAAGGAAGACCTGGAGAAGACGGCAACCTTCGTCTCGCTGTCCGGGCTGACAATATAACTAGTGTGATCGACAAGAAGAAGAAGAAGAAGCTGCTAGCTTTTCACTGGGAGGAAGCGACCCGACATTCTTAGCTATTGGACAGTAAGGCCAAGCAAAAAATATGTTAGTTTAGGGTAACATGACCACACAAAAAATAAGGTCGGAAGGTCGGCTTTTTTTATTTTCATTTTTTATTTTCAATCTTGGTATGGTTCGCAATATGTGTCAGATGTTGTTTTTGTGTGATTTTTTTTGAGAAAGAAAGTTTTAGGGTCGGCGGTAAAAAAAATCGGGTTGGTCGGGTTACCCTAAACCAACATATATTTTTGTTTGGCCTAAGGTAAATGAAATGATTTGCATGTGCAGGCACGCACTGGATGTACCGAGTGATAGACATGCTGCAGAGAGGCAGCACACAATACTACGACAGAAACGCTGACTCCACGTTCCTCGACGCTCAGCTCATCGAACGACTGTCCGAACTGGCGTCACCGCGCGTGCTGGTTACACACCTTCCCTTTGACCACTTGCCCCAACAGGTTAAGGACAAGCGCACCAAGATAGTGCACGTGTACCGCAACCCTCGAGCGGTGCTGGTGTCCTTTTATCACATGATGAAGACCTTCAAGCTGAATACTCCTGAGTACTCTGAAACCACTCTGGACAAAACAGCCGACCTGTTTTTCTCGGATAACAGTAAGATGTGTTTGTGTGTGTATGTGTGTGTGTGTGTGTGTGTGTGTTTGTGTGTATGTGTGTGTGTATGTGTGTGTGTGTTTGTGTGTATGTGTGTGTGTGTGTGAGTGTGTGTATGTGTGTGTGTGTGCGTGTGATATCTACTATCGCCACCAAACTGGCGATTCCATAATTATTCAAAGTTTGGTAAGCACCAGTTTCCACCACCTTTGTGCCCTGACCTAACCCTAGTACGCTGTCCCAATTCTTGATCTAAAAACAACAAAGTTAGGTTTGACAAATTTTGGAATATTTAAGCTTTGAAAATTAAATTCTGTGAATTGTGCAAATATGTCGACAGCTTTCTAAAGGTTATGGAACAATGCATATCTGGTATGTAAAAGAAGCTTTTAACGTTAACTGTGTGATGATATCTTCTGCCATTGAGACAGTGATATCAAAGTCGAGACCGGAGGTCGAGATTTTGATATCACTGTCTAAACAGATCCATAGCAGAAGATATCCTCACACAGTCCGTCAATGTTAGATATATTGCTATTTCTCTGTCGAGTGGTTAATTTTGTTGTCAGGTAGTTACCTCCCTTGCATCATAAACGCGTTTGGGGTTGTAAAAAAAACCCCGATTCAGGTTTAGACACAAAAAAACACTGGACAAAAAGACTTTAATATGAAAGCAAAAGCATTTCATGACGTTTTGACTTCAATTAATTAGGAATATGTTCACAACGAAGAACTATAGGTGGCT
>NC_090253.1:57972861-58007861 GCF_037325665.1 Littorina saxatilis | reverse complement strand
ATATCGTGCAGAAAGCATTGTTGTCAACATACGCGAAAAGAACAATATCTTAGCTTAAGAAATAAAGCCACAGTTGATCACCAAAGTTTGCGAACCGACCAAAAGCTTGTACAGAACGCGATGGGGGTACCCTTCAAAATTAAGGTAGAAAACATAGCAGTCCGCAAAATAGTTCTTGTTAACGTCAATTTTCGTGTCCTATACACCCTGAGGGTCCACAAAATCACTATGAAAATGTTAACAGGGGGGGAGGGGGGAGAGGGAGCACTTCTGGACTCAGCTCATGGACTAGACGATTCTTTCCCTCTTTTCTTACGCCAACACGATGTACAGCCTCGATGTCACTAGGATTGATGTGTGTCAGTTTGAGTTTGTCGAATTCTCAAAACATTTTCCTAGCATTCTTTGCCAGTTTCCGGCTTTCCATTCTTTACATAGATTTACAAGGAGAAACTTGACATTGTTCCTTCTAGAGTACTGTTCGTTTGTGTTGGAGTAGTCATATACCAGCCTGCCAAAGTTGCCTCGTTAATCTGTTCTGCATCGCTTCTTGCTTCTTGTAACAAGAGTCTAGCTCTTCATGCAGCTTCGAGTTTTCTGTAAGTCAAACATTCCCCCCTGCAACCTTTCAACAGTGTCACTCAGAGTGTCTATTTTTGACATAGAGGGGGAATCAAGACGAGGGTCGTGGCGTATGTGTGTAGATATGTATGTATGTATATGTGTGTGTGTGTGTGTGTGTGTGTGTGTGTGTGTGTGTGTGTGTGTGTGTGTGTGTGTGTGTGTGTGTGTGTGAGTGTGTGTGTGTGTGTGCACATGTGTAGAGCGATTCAAAGAAAACTACTGGACCAATCATCGAGACATTTCATATGAGAGTTCCTGGGTATGATATTCCCAGGACGGTTTTTTCATGTGTGTGTGTGTGTGTGTGTGTGTGTGTGTGTGTGTGTGTGTGTGTGTGTGTGTGTGTGTGTGTGTGTGTGTGTGTGTGTGACATAAAACATCTGTGAGTCTTTGTGTGTGACATTAACATCTGTGTGGGTGTGTGTGTGTGTGTGTGTGTGTGATTAAAATCGTTGAGTCTGTGTGTTTGTGTTTGTGTGAAATTAAAATCTTTGTGTGTGAGTGTGTGAGTATGTGTGACGTTAACATGTATACATGTGTGCGTGTGTGTGTGTGTGTATGTGTGTTCTGATTCCTACTGTCTCTATTATTTTCTGCGTGTGTACGTACATATAAGACAAGTTTATTCAGGACTAGCTGTACCCGTTTTTTTGTTTTGTTTTTAAAACCGTTACAATAATTTCGTGGAACCGTCCTTGATGAATGATTATTTCCCTTGTTTGTCATGAAAATATAATCTCTAACGTGTGTTTTATTACACACACACACACACACACACACACACACACACACAAACACACACACACACACACACAAGCACATTCGCACGCACGCACGTACACACACACGAACACTCACACATAATATATAAAATCTGAGTCTAACGCTTGCAAACATACAGGCACACACACAAACACACGCACACACACACACACACACATACACACACATAGGTGGTTTTACAGTCATTTGGGGTCGGCTGTGTATCAAAATGTCATCTTGCTCAAAACACAGGCATTTGGGGTCTCTTTTGTTTTACGTGTTAGAAAGTTTCTTAAAACTTTAATGAGCGTTAAATGCCATTTTAAAGTGTGAAAACTCATTTCAGGAGGTTATTACATAAAATGCAACCTCCAGCGTGATTTTTAGAAAAACAGGCATATGGGGACGATGTTTGCTGTACAGCAGTGAAATAAGGACGTATGTGTACACAAAGTGCAGAGCTACAATTACGTTATCGGTGCTATGAATGTTTTAGGTGTTAGAAAGTTTGTTAAAACTTCAATGAGCGTTAAATGCCATTCTAAAGTGTCAAAACTCATTTCAGGAGGTTATTACATAAAATGCAACCTCCAGCGTGATTTTTTAGAAACAAACAGGTATTTGGGGACGATGTTTGCTGTACAGCAGTGAAATGGGGACGTCCAAAAGTGCAGAGCTCCCGCAGAGCTATCTGTTAATTTTAAGAATTAAAAAAAAAAAAAAATTCATTACTAGGATGTCCCATCGTTGGGAAATTCCGGTCGCTTCCTCCGAGTGGAAAGCTAGCAGTGACAGAGTCGCACTACCCCAAGTCAAGGGATCTATTAGTCCTGTTTCGCCGTTATCCCAATTCGCCCCCATCCCATTTTGGCGACATTTCTCAGGCCAAGTGTCATTTTACCATCATATCATGTACCATTAGCTCCACATCCCATTTTGGCGCAATCCCGTTTCGCCGTTAGCCCATTTCGCCCCCATCCCATTTTTGCGACATTTTACAGGCCAAGTGTCATTTTACCACCATGTCATGTACCATTAGATCCACGTCCCATTTTGGCGCAATCCCGTTTGGCCGTTATCCCATTTTGCCCCCATCCCATTTTTGCGACATTTCATAGGCCATGTGTCATTTTACATGCCATTCTAAAGTGTCAAAACTCATTTCAGGAGGTTATTACATAAAATGCAACCTCCAGCGTGATTTTTTTTAGAAACAAACAGGTATTTGGGGACGATGTTTGCTGTACAGCAGTGAAATGGGGACGTCCAAAAGTGCAGAGCTCCCGCAGAGCTATATGAATGGTTTCATCACATACATGGCGCGAGGCGACATATGTTGTGAAAAATTTTACAAATCACGTTTTTGCGCCCGATATTTTCTTGTCATCTCCAAAGTCAAGGGACAAACACGAAATTCCTTGACTTTTGGGGTAGCGCGACTCTGTTAATTTTAAGAATTAAAAAAAAAAAAAATTCATTACTAGGATGTCCCATCGTTGGGAAATTCCGGTCGCTTCCTCCGAGTGGAAAGCTAGCAGTGACAGAGTCGCACTACCCCAAGTCAAGGGATCTATTAGTCCTGTTTCGCCGTTATCCCAATTCGCCCCCATCCCATTTTGGCGACATTTCTCAGGCCAAGTGTCATTTTACCACCATATCATGTACCATTAGCTCCACATCCCATTTTGGCGCAATCCCGTTTCGCCGTTAGCCCATTTCGCCCCCATCCCATTTTTGCGACATTTTACAGGCCAAGTGTCATTTTACCACTATGTCATGTACCATTACTCCACGTCCCATTTTGGCGCAATCCCGTTTGGCCGTTATCCCATTTTGCCCCCATCCCATTTTTGCGACATTTCATAGGCCATGTGTCATTTTACCACCGTGTCAAACCACTAGCGCCACATTCCATTTTGTCGCCATGCCGTTTTGCCGTCATCCCATTTTGCCGCCATCTCTATTTCGCGACATTTTGGATTGTGGCAAAAATGGAATTTGGTGTAAACGGAATGTCTTCCTAGTTGAATAACGCAGTATAGTAGTATAGTGAGGCTTGGCAAGAAGAATAAATAAAAAATGTGATGGCGGCCAAATGGGATG
Organism: Littorina saxatilis; assembly: GCF_037325665.1. Lineage (NCBI taxonomy): Eukaryota > Metazoa > Mollusca > Gastropoda > Littorinimorpha > Littorinidae > Littorina > Littorina saxatilis. The sequence continues at coordinate 58,004,372 of NC_090253.1, read as the reverse complement.
GTGTCAAAATGGGATGACGCGCTATTGTTATGACACGGTAGTAAAATGACGCTTGGCTTGTGAAATGTCGCGACAATGGGATGGGGAATAAATGGAATACGGTGAAACGGCATGGCGGCCAAATGGGATATGGTGTCAAAATGGGATGTCGCGCTTTTGTTATGACATGTTAGTAAAATGCCCTGTCACGTAGTCTCAATCCAAATTGGAAATCCATAGCATCATCATTATAATCATCCTTATCTCATTAATGATTCAAAATTATAAATTTTATAAAATGACGCTTGGCTTGTGAAATGTCGCGAAAATGGGATGGGGCAAAAAATGGGACGGCGGCAAAAATGGGATTGCACCAAAATGGGATGTGGATCAGCCACTAGATTGCCAATTTTAAAGTCTTAGGTATGACCCGGTGTGACGTTTTTATCTTTCGCCGTGTTGATATTTCGATTTTCGGCCTCGTTGATCTAGTATATAAACTCTACACTGAACAAAAAAAAAACACCCTTCGATAGTACTGATGAGCGACCGTGTGTACCTTACATTCATGGGGCCAAATTTGTCCAACCAATTATTTTATTTAACTTAGAAATTTGATTCATCCTAAAATGTTTCCCTTCTTACTCAAGGGACGTAACCACTCGGTACACGTTTTCGAAGAATTCGATTTTGGGAGTGAAATCTATTTAATTTCACAACCAATTTTCTTCACATGCAAGAAACTGACATGCTTTTCGTCCATAAATAATTTCCCTTCTTAATTTTACCAGGAAACAACATTTCAGTCTCGAGTAAATATCGAGGGGGAAATATGTACACAGGCGAAAGATGAAATCGTGACACCGGCCGAGGTTCGAACCCACGACCTCCCGATCACGGGGCGGACGCCTTACCACAAGGCTAACCGTGCCGGTTTACCCTTGAGTGACAGACGGACAGACAAAAGAATATACAGACAGACCGTAATTAACACAAACACACACACTCAGCAGAGCAAAGCGGTATGACACACACACTCAGCAGAGCAAGGCAGTATAACACAAACACTGAGTCTGATTTATGAGAATGAGAATGAGGGAGAGAGAATTGTATTGAATTGAATTGAATTAAATTGAATTGAATTGATCTTTATCTTAACACTAACAGAATAAGAAATGCTAAAATGCTCTTTTTTCATCCCGCAGACAGTCAAAATTCTAATCAAAAACAAGGAAAGAGATAGAAATAAAAGGAACAGTTATGACAGCTTTACAGACAGACAGACAGACAGACAAAAAGAGAGACAAAAAAGAAACAAACAGACAGACAGACAAAGAGAGAGAGAGAGCCAGAGAAAGAGAGAGACAGAGAAACAGAGACATAGAGAGAAAGATAAACAGACACACAGACACCGACAGAAAAGTTGTTTGAAGAGCAGCTCAGCTGCTCTGCAGAATTTGTCTTACATTTTGGAAAGTTTTCTGACGATTTGGACGTGAAAACGAGACTGAACCCATGCAATAATTTTTTCAAAACTGCTCCGAAACTATCCCAAAATCAAGTAATTAAATGACATGTTGTTACTGTACGATAACTAAGTCTTTCAATCAATCAATCAATATGAGGCTCATATCGCGCGTATTCCGTGGGTACAGTTCTAAGCGCAGGGATTTATTTAATTTTTATTTTATTTTTATTTTATGCAATTTATATCGCGCACATATTCAAGGCGCAGGGATTTATTTATGCCGTGTGAGATGGAATTTTTTTACACAACACATCACGCATTCACATCGGCCAGCAGATTGCAGCCATTTCGGCGCATATCCTACTTTTCACGGCCTATTATTCCAAGTCACACGGGTATTTTGGTGGACATTTTTATATATGCCTATACAATTTTGCCAGGAAAGACCCTTTTGTCAATCGTAGGATCTTTAACGTGCACACCCCAATGTAGTGTACACGAAGGGACCTCGGTTTTTCGTCTCATCCGAAAGACTAGCACTTGAACCCACCACCGCCTAGGTTAGGAAAGGGGGGAGAAAATTGCTAACGCCCTGACCCAGGGTCGAACTCGCAACCTCTCGCTTCCGAGCGCAAGTGCGTTACCACTCGGCCACCCACCCTAACCCTAACTAAGTCTTTCCGATTTATTGTCATTCTAACTTGTTTTATCACACTCGGAAAATATCACACGCAAAATACTATCAATCAATCAATCAATCAATATGAGGCTTATATCGCGCGTATTCCGTGGGTACAGTTCTAAGCGCAGGGATTTATTTATCATTTTTTTATCTTTTTCATTTTTTATTTTATGCATGCAATTTATATCGCGCACATATTCAAGGCGCAGGGATTTATTTATTCCGTGTGAGATGGATTTGTTTTTTTACACAATACATCACGCATTCACATCGGCCAGCAGATCGCAGCCATTTCGGCGCATATCCTACTTTTCACGGCCTATTATTCCAAGTCACACGGGTATTTTGGTGGACATTTTTATATATGCCTATACAATTTTGCCAGGAAAGACCCTTTTGTCAATCGTGGGATCTTTAACGTGCACACCCCAATGTAGTGTACACGATACTAGCGAAATTATTATTTTTTTGTTTGTTCTATAAATGTGACATGCTTTAGGCTGTTATATACTACATTATAACCGACTTGATGATGTTTTTAGATCCACAGATTTAGGTCGAAAATATGATAGTTTTTCTGAGATGGTGCAGACAACGTTAACCCTCATATAAATTAAATGTATTCCATGGTGGAATCCTGCTTGCACAATCTAATCTATTCAATCTAACCTAATCAAGGCACAATCAATAGAATCAAAATCACTCACTTTTATTTTCTTGCCTTTCTGCTATTCCTCCCGTCTGAGAAAGATCACCAAAGTCATAAAAATCAGGTATTTACCACTGTATGCAACAAGTCTCACAAACTCGAATTATCTCTCTTGCAAACTGACAGATTTAACACCCGCACCATATGATGTCTGACCGGACAATTGCTAATTTGTAAAAAAAAAGGGGGTCCTTTACGTCCTCACAGGAAATTTTCCTTTTAGGGACATGAGTTGATGATACGCTAAAAGAAGAAAAGGAGGGAAAGAAAAGGGCAAGACCAAGCAATCCCGACCGTGATAGGACCCCGGCCCCGCTCACCATGAATAAGGGAGGGGGGTGGGGCAATGAGAAATATACTCGGGGATAATTTTTCCTTTATATGCGTTGACTTCCTAGGGGAAGGACCATTAAAAACATGGATTTTTAATTCAATTTTAGTTTCGTTAAGAAAAAGATAAAACTCAGGACTACCTGTTAGAAGGTTTAAAAGTGACAACATTGTGAGAAAAATATAAAGAACATGCGCAAAACGTAATACTGATCTTCTATAGGGTAGTAACATTTGGATACATCATTTCATTGACGCACGCATGAGTTGCTATGCGGCATTTGTTAATTTTAAATAGGATAAAAATATCTATCTGCGTTGTCCGTCGACCTCCCCGCCACTACAATAGTCGCAGGGGAGGCGACGTCACATTAGCAGTATTAACTGAGAGAGGAAACAGCTATCCTCTCGTTTATATAATCATGTTTTTATGTTTATTGTGTAATCCGAAAACAGGAGTTTAAAACCATCAGGAAAAAAACCAAAAAAAACACGCACACGCCCGCGAGGTGGGGCACTGCCCTTCCCTCCCTGCGAGCTGTGTGTCCCCTTTGTTTAAGTTAATACCGTTGACAAATGACGATCATATATTTATGCTGGCTTTATTTTATTTTGCCCCCCATTTAGGGAGTCCAGAATTACAAGGGACTTACAGTGATTTTTTAATTGTGAGAATTTCCTCAGACGACAGATCTCTGCTCCCCGCGAGAGCGCTGAGGGCCATGAGATAGGTGTCTGGTTTAGGGACGGACACTTTATTTTTTGTCACAAAACAGTAGGTATCCGTTAATAAGTTGATGAGAGCCTCGGGGCTCTGCTTCTGCCTAGCAGTCACCATAGAGGTGAGGCAGAGCTCCAGGTAGCCTCTCAGGTCTTTTTCTTCTGGTTTTTGGGTTGTTATGAACACAAAGTCTCTGTGACTATCGACTTTTTTGAGGACTTTTGCTAATTTGCGAAACGAACTAACTTTATGTAGGCCACGACCTCTCAAAGGGGTGAGAACCGTGTCAGTGTATTGACCAATCATATGAACACCTTAATTGTCCGGCACGTGCGCTCTCAAAATCCACTGACCAATAGCCGACGAGAACGACATCACTGCAGGACGGTCAAGTCATGCAATCCAATTGGGCGGTGTTTATGATGCTCCCCGTGTCGACCACTGTTGCGTCTTCAAATGTCCAGTGTCAATTGTATTGGATGATTCTCAACGCCCAATACCAAACGCTTATAACTTTTATCAACGCAACTTTTAACTTGTACAGCCCCACTCCCGTCATCCTCCCGGCCCCACCCCCACACACCCAGCTTTTTCTTAGCGTACAACCACCTCATGTCCCAAATAGAATCTTATTCTGGGGACACAAATAGAAATTTACATACATTCAACTCGTGGTCAAAACAACGTTTATGCTTGCGGCCATTGTCCCCTAGGCGAGACCATGAAATCTTGGCGAAAAATGTTTAATATCTTTATTGTACAAAATAAAACAAACTAACAAAAACCGATTTTATCTCACAGAATATTATCAAGCTGTTCTCGCAACAACAACAACAACAACAACAACAACAACAACAACAACAACAACAACACCACCACTTCAGGGAGTTATTCCATGAAAAATGCATGGATGTATAATTTCTATTCGATTTTGTTTTCGCTGTGTACAAAAGGAAACAAACAAACTGACAATAACCGATTTTATCTTACAGAATATGATCATGCTGTTCTGGCAACAATAACAAAAACACTTAACAGAGTTATTCCATACAATCGCATGGATGTATTATATATTTTCTATTCGGAAAAAAACCACCCGAATGTTATGCTTAAAGTATTCCCATACACGTTTTAGGATTGGACATGAAACGGTTACCGAAGGTGCTTTTCCTCAGGCCCGTACAGACACTTCGGCATGCTTGAATTCTTTGACGTTCAACAAGGCTTGAGTCGGTTTCGTGTAATCCCTTTGCCTAATCAGTCAAATTATACAAGTCATAAAAAATGTTCCCGGCAGATATCAAACCATACGTGCAGAAGTATCGTCTGTTTCTCACGCGGGCTTAAAGCTTAATTATGATCAAAGCACTCTCTGAATGGTAACATGAAAGCACAGCTGTTTAATATTTTCCCACACACACACACGCACACGTGCGCACGAGAAAACATAAGACTTTCATAAGTAATGTGATTAATCAACATGAAATAAACTTTTTTGTTGGCTTCTAGCGTGAAAAAGCGCGTGGGTGGCACGAACATTTTCATAATAATAAACATCACCTTTATCACAGACTTATATCCCATTTCGTGACACCTACCACTACTCCACTACATCAAAGGATGTCTGTTGAGATAATCGAATGGTTCAAAACTTTCAAACCTGCGCGCACATTATAAGCCTACTAACACATAATAGTCAAGGACATCATAAAATGGTTCTCGGTGAAAACTTGACCGAGGGCCATTTTACGACGTCCTTGACTAGATAGTGTTTATGGCCAAACCAAGCACAACCCGAGTGTGTCAAGTGTGCTTCTTGGACAATGTAAAGAACACCGAAAGTACTTCAATGCCGTTCTCGAGTTACGTTGACTTTTACAAAGGTTGCAGCTGACACGGCTTACGTAATCCGGTTTCCTGGTCATGTGTGTGAAAAATGTGTCCATTAAAAGCATAATCTTTAATTCATATATTATTTCAAAAAAGATGTTAAAACTAAGGACCACCTTTTGTTAAAAACTTTAAGAGTGAAACGTTATGTGAAAAATAGAGAAACTGTGGCCTATTATGTGTTTTCGCCGGTAGGTGTCAATTGGCAGGCCAGGCACTTAATCACGCTTGACTCCCCTCCGCTTAAGCGGCAATCGTTTAGCAAGCGCCGGTGTCTGCTTCAAGAAAGCCCTTCACACCCAGATTGAGTGAGGGAACATCGAATAGTGACATTTTTCGATGTGATTTTTCGATTTCATAAACAACAATTTTGAAAAATAATATAAAAGAGATAAATATTTTGCAAATACCGTATCTGGGTGGTCTAAATCAGGCTACCATAACTGTCTCGTTGTATGCCTTTTTTTTCTTCCAAGTATATACAACTATTGCAACAACAATAAAGAGTTAACAGGCAAGTGATATTTAATTTAGAAATGGAATACGCTTTAATTTAAAACAAAAGCACAACGAACAAGATGTTTTAATTTATTTCGCTCCAAGTCAAAATTTAAGCAAAACATCTAAATAGTTTTAAATGCGCATTTAGTCCGCTGTCGCACGGAGGAATGTAGGATTACCAAAACCGGCAAAATCAAAACTGGGCAAAACTTGATTTAAAAGAACGCCCCCCCCCCCCCCCCCCCCCCCCCCTGTAGAATTTGCACTGCTAGATGCGTTGGCGGCATCCCATCCTGCCTCTCCCAACTTGCCGTATCCCAGTCTGCCTTACCCAATTTGCCGCATCCCGGCCTGCTGCTTTGTGTGTGTTAGTGCGTGTGTATTTGTGTTTGTGAGGCAGGGAAAGAGAGAGAGAGAGAGAGAGAGAGAGAGAGAGAGAGAGAGAGAGAGAGAGAGAGTGACTGAGAGAGAGAGAGTGACTGAGAGAGAGAGAGAAAGAGAGAGAGAAAATAGAGAGAGAGAGGGGGAGAGAGAGAGAGAGAGAGAGAGAGAGGGGGGAGAGAGAGAAAGGGGGAGAGAGAGAGAGAAAGAGAGAGAGAGAGACACACACACACACACATACACAGAGAAAGAGAGAGAGAGAGAGAGATGTCAACAAAATCAAGGAAAAGAAAAGCCTAACAAAGAATTTCAAGTGGCAGCCCAACTTTTCGACCTGTTGCCAGGCCTTCCTCAGCGGCGTTTAATTCTGCGAGACGCCAATTCATGCATCAAGTACTAAGCAACACAATACCATAGTTAATTCTGTTACGAAACACAAAGCAAATATTTCAAAGATAAAATCTACAAGACTTGACTAAAATTAATGTAAAAAATCAACAAGAAGAAACAGAGGCGAAAACAGTATTTGACTTTCAATGTTTTTGCAGAGAACTTGTTTACGGCAATAGTGGAAACTAACATGTTTTATGAACGTGTTTATGTTTTGCAATCTTGTTTTCTGATTTATCCATCTATATATTTATTTACCTATTTTCACTTTACTTATTTAGTTCCGATCAAATGATCCGCTGCAAGAGCAGTTTGTAAATAAAATCAGCGATACAAAATGCCTCCGTTTCACTTAGATGGCGTATGGAAATAATTAATAACCTTATTTTATGATGGGTGACCTCATTGCAAATTGCTGAAATTTAAAAAACGATATCAAAAATAGAGTTACTAGACGGAGCCCTTCGGGGCGTTTAGTCATGCTTGAGACATATATTCACATGTTTTGACAGAGTATGTCCTTATCTGCGACCAAAAGACAAATTGTTGCTTCAACAGTGCTTTGAGCGGATCATTAAGTCTTGCACTTTCGCGTCTAATAACGTACGGTGTCTAAAATTAAATACGGCGAAGTGGTCTGAGCCTACAATGTTTAAATGTGTACACTACATTGGTTGTGCACGTTAAAGATCCCACGATTGACAAAAGGGTCTTTCCTGGCAACATTGCTTAGGCACAGTTAATAATTGTCTACCTATACCCGTGTGACTTGGAATAATAGGCCGTGAAAGGTAAATATGCGCCGAAATGGCTGCAATCTACTGGCCGTATAAAATTTCATCTCACACGGCATCACTGCAGAGCGCCTAGAACTGTACCCACGGAATATGCGCGATATAAGACTCATTGATTGATTGAAATGTTTGATTGCATAACTTCTAAAAACTAGTTCCATGGTCTCATCCCTCCCCCCATCTACCCCCCCCCCCTCATCCCCTATTTTGTTTTAAATCTTTTTTCTTTTCTTTTCTTGCTCCTCTTACAGTATCACGGTAAACGTTCCCAAATAGATCCTAGTTACCTCAGAGGACGTTAATCCCCAAAGTCAGCCAGTCAGTCAGTCATTAAAGGCAAAAGCGAGGTAACGCACAACTGGGTCCGACCAGAAAAGCCGTCGCTGCCTGTGTGACAACCACCATAAAAATCTACCACAGCGGGAAACTTTCAAGTTAAGTATTTTCAACAATCATGTGCCCGCATTCAACTTTACAATCAAAGGATGTCTGTTGAGATAATCGAATGGATCAAAACTTTGAAACCTGCGCGCATATTCTAAGCCGACTAACACATAATTGTTAAGGACATCATAAAATGGTTCTCGGTGAAAACTTGACCGAGGGCCATTTTACGACGTCCTTGACTCGAGTGTGCGCTGCTTCCTGGGCAAGGTAAAGAACACCGAAAATACTTCAATGCCGTTCTCGAGCTACGCTGACTTTTACAAAGGGTACAGCTGACACGGCTTACGTAATCTGGTTTCCTGGTCATTTGTGTGAAAAATCTGTCCGACAAAGAAGAAGAAGAAGAAGTGCGCGCAGAGAGAGAGAGAGAGAGAGAGAGAGAGAGAGAGAGAGAGAGAGAGAGAGAGAGAGAGAGAGAGAGAGAGAGAGAGAGACAGACAGACAGACAGACAGACAGACAGACTTTCCGCACTCGTTAAAATGTCAGTCGATACTGGAATGAATGTTGAAACATTGTAAACCTAAAAAAAAAATTAAAAAAAATAATATTAAAATTAAACATTCATACGAGTTACTATCTGTGACAAGGACGCATAAGAAGTATAGCAACTAAATATTAATCCGCTTACCCATTGCTCCTCTTCGCACCTCGGCCTGTGAGTCGTCCTTTTCCTGAGTACTTGCACACAAGTTTTGCGTATGCATACTTCAGTTCGTCTGGAAAAGGCTGTTTTGAATTCTTGTTCGCAAGTTGAACAGCACGACTGTATTTGACCACGTACACCAAATCGTTCTTTCTGGAAAAGTCTGCCAGCCGTTCGGTAAGATCATTCCAACTTCTGAATGTTTTCCCCAACTGTCATTTGTGCCATTTCTCAGCGATTGATCAACGGTGTGGTTATTATGGATGTAGTAAGTGTCGAATTGTGAGAACAGTTCTGTCCGCCAAGTGGTTTTAAACACTGCGCGTATTTGCACCAAGTAATAACGTGTCACATCAAAATAGTTCTTTACCTGTCAGATAGTTTAGCGCCAAAAACATGAACCAATGATAGCCCATGGATTAGTAAGTGATATGATGTTGGGGCGGGGCCAATGAACTAATGTCAACACAGTAAGTATCAACCAATGTTTGGCTCCGCCCCCACATCACGTGGACTGGGTGGCCGAGTGGTAACGCACTTGCGCTCGGAAGCGAGAGGTTGCGAGTTCGACCCTGGGTCAGGGCGTTAGCAATTTTCTCCCCCCTTTCCTAACCTAGGTGGTGGGTTCAAGTGCTAGTCTTTCGGATGAGACGAAAAACCGAGGTCCCTTCGTGTACACTACATTGGGGTGTGCACGTTAAAGATCCCACGATTGACAAAAGGGTCTTTCCTGGCAAAATTGTATATGCATAGATAAAACAATGTCCACCAAAATACCCGTGTGACTTGGAATAATAGGCCGTGAAAAGTAGGATATGCGCCGAAATGGCTGCGATCTGCTGGTCGATGTGAATGCATGATGTATTGTGTAAAAAATTCCATCTCACACGGCATAAATAGATCCCTGCGCCTTGAGTCCGAGTCTGGAGATACGCGCGCGATAGAAGACTTCATATATATAATCACGTGACCCATAAACCCATCGCCTGTAATTAGATCATACTATTACCGCTTCAGTTCTGAGACATCCTGCTTGCTGGCGCGCGCGCAGAGAAAAAAATTCCCTCTTTATTTTCACTTCTGATGCTCATCCTATTGTTGTTGGCACTCGGGTTTGTTTGTTTGTTTGCTTAACGCCCAGCCGACCACGAAGGGCCATATCAGGGCGGTGCTGCTTTTGACATATAACGTGCGCCACACACAAGACAGAAGTCGCAGCACAGGCTTCATGTCTCACCCAGTCACATTATTCTGACACCTGACCAACCAGTCCTAGCACTAACCCCATAATGCCAGACGCCAGGCGGAGCAGCCACTAGATTGCCAATTTTAAAGTCTTAGGTATGACCCGGCCGGGGTTCGAACCCACGACCTCCCGATCACGGGGCGGACGCCTTACCACGAGGATTGGGACTCGGGTAACAGGGAACGAAGGGCAGTGCCCCACCTAGTGATCGAGTGCCACAACCCAGACTTTTCCCTCAATATATATATAGGTTTTAAACTCCTGCTTCCGGATTATACAAAACACATTAAAACATGTATTAAACAATGGCGACTGCACGTGAGAGGGAACAATAAAGAGACCAAAAAGCAATGTACTCACGTTAAAATGACGAACACGGAACGAATAACAGCGACGTTTCGACCTAAGGGTCTTCTTCAGGCACAAAAACACAAAAATACACACACAAAAAAGAAGAAGAAAGACGATAGAACAAATGAAGAGAAGAATAACTGACAAAACAACTGCACTGCACAAACCAACAAATGACAAAGACTGTCTTTGTCATTTGTTGGTTTGTGCAGTGCAGTTGTTTTGTCAGTTATTCTTCTCTTCATTTGTTCTATCGTCTTTCTTCTTTTTTGTGTGTGTATTTTTGTGTTTTTGTGCCTGAAGAAGACCCTTAGGTCGAAGCGTCGCTGTTATTCGTTCCGTGTTCGTCATTTTAACGTGAGTACATTGCTTTTTGGTCTCTACATTAAAACATGATTACATTAACGAGAGGATAGCTGTTTTCTCTCAATTTTACTTCCCTATAGGTCAGTATTACGTGTTTGCGCATGTTCTTTATATTTTTTCTTACAATGTTGTCACTTTTAACCTTTTAACAGGTGGTCCCGAGTTTTATCTTTTTTTAACGAAACTATAATTGAATTAAAGTCCATGTTTTTAATGGTCCTTCCCTTAGGAAGTCAACGTATATAAAGGAAATATTATTAATACTCCTCTTACAAGGACCTTAACATATATCTCTTATTGCGCCCCCCCCCCCCCCCCTCCCGTACTCATGGAGAGTGGGTCCTGGGTCCTATCACGGTCGGGCTTGCTTGATCTTGCCCTTTTCTTTTCCTCCTCTATTTTTTTTTTATCATATTACCCCAGTCCTGTCCGAGGCCAACAATCTATGCCTGTAGGACGTTAATATATCTTGTAAGTAACTGCGCTGGCTGCAAAATTCCTCAAACGGGAGGTGATTTTAGACAGGCAATGCACTGGTTTTCCCTTGAGACATGAGAAAATGACTTCTTTTTTTTCATTTTTCTCTGATGGATTGGCTCGCTAATTAAGAATGATAACCACAATAATTTAGAAAAAGAACAGTTTAAACTCTGATGTCATCGTAACACTCAGGGACATGTCTATACTAGTTTTACCGCGCTGGCGTCAAACAACACTTTTCATCTCAAACTCCTTACGACCAGACAAAATATATTCATGTCCTATAGGCATGTATTGTTAGCCTTTTAAGAACATAATCTGGGTTATAGGAAAAAAAAACACCGAACGAACGAAAATTAAGGGGCTTAAATTAAGGTCTAAATTGCCTATTATTGGTTTATACGATAGTTAAAAAAAAAATTAAATTTAAAAAAAAAAAAATCGGGAGCTGGTTAAAAACAGAAGGATGACGGGAGTGGGGGTGATAAGATATTTAAAAATATCTGTTAAGATTGGATAAAATTGAGTACTTTGTATCACCTTGGTATAAGTGGGGTCCACATACGTAATCTGGGGGGATGGGACGATAAAATCGAGTGTTTATTTCATCCCAATGATGTTAAAAGTTATACAATCAGAGCCACATTTGGTTTACAAACAGTCAGACAGAGACTTAAAGTTTAGTGAAGAGCGGCTCTGCAGTTTCTGTCTTCTGCGTAGTGAAGAAAAACCGGCTTCGGAGGCAAACGCCTTTCCACCACGCCACAACCCTTACAACATTTTTGCGTGAAAACTGTCTGGCTGTCTGTCTGTCTGTCTGTCTGTCTGTCTGTCTGTCTGTCTGTCTCTCTCTCTCTCTCTCCCTCTCTCCGTCTCTCTCTCTCCCTCCCTTATGTGCTCCCTCTCTCTCCCTCCCTTCCTCCGTACCTCTCTCTCTCCCCCTCCCTCCTTTGCTCCCTCTCTCTCTCTCCATCCCTCTCTCCGTACCTCTCTCTCTCCCTCCCTTATGTGCTCCCTCTCTCTCTCCCTTCCTCCGTACCTCTCTCTCTCCCTCCCTCCTTTGCTCCCTCTCCCTCCCTCCTTCATTTGCTCCCTCTCTCTCTCCTTTCCTCCATACCTCTCTCTCTTCCTCCTTTGCTCCCTCTCTCCCCCTTCCTCCTTTGCTCCCTCTCTCTCTCCCTCTCTTTCTCAGTACCTCTCTCTCTCCCTCCCTTCCTCCGTACCTCTCTATCTCCATCCCTTCCTCCATACCTCTATCTCTCCCTCTCTTCCTCCGTACCTCTCTCTCTCCCTCCCTCCTTTGCCCCCTCTCTCTCCCTCCCTCCTTTGCTCACTCTCTCTCTCTCCCTTCCTCCATACCTCTCTCTCTCCCTCCCTCCTTTGCTTCCTCTCTCTCTCTCTCCCTTCCACCGTACCCCTCTCTCTCCCTCCCTCCCTCCTTTTCTCTCTCTCTCTGACTCTCTCTCCCTTCCTCCATACCCCTCTCTCTCCCTCCTTCCTGTGCTCCCTCTCTCTCCCTCCCTCCTTTGCTCCCTCTCTCTCTCTCCTTTCCTCCGTACCTCTCTCTCTCCCCCCTTCCTTTGCTCCCTCTCTCTCCCTTCCTCCATACCTCTCTCTCTCTCCCTCCCTTCCTCCATACCTCTCTCTCTCTCCCTTCCTCCATAACTTTCTCTCCCTCCCTCCTTTGCTCCCTCTCTGTCCCTCCCTTACTTCGTACCTCTCTCTCTCCCTCCCTCCTTTGCTCCCCCTCTCTCTCTCCCTCCCTTTATCCGTACCTCTCTCTCTCCCTCCCTTCCTCCATGCCTCTCTCTCTCCCTCCCTTCCTCCGTATCTCTCTCTCTCTCTCCCTCCCTCCTTTGCTCCCTCTCTCTCTCTCTCCCTTCCTCCATACCTCTCTCTCCCTCCCTCCTTTGCTCCCTCTCTCTCTCTTCCTTCCTCCGTACCTTTCTCTCCCTCTCTCCTTTGCTCCCTCTCTCTCTCTCTCTTCCTCCGTACCTCTCTCTCTCCCTCCCTCCTTTGCTCCCTCTCTCTCTCTCTCCCTTCCTCCATACCCCTTTCTCTCCCTCCCTCCTTTGCTCCCTCTCTCTCCCTCCTTTCCTCCGTACCTTTCTTTCTCCCTCCCTCCTTTGCTCCCTCTCTCTCCCTCCCTCCTTTGCTCCCTCTCTCTCTCTCCCTCCGTTTCTGCGTACCTCTTTCTCTCCTTTCCTTCCTCCGTACCTGTCTCTCTCCCTCCCTTCCTTCGTACCTCTCTCTCTCCCTCCCTTCCTCCGTACCTCTCTCTTTCCCTCCTTCCTTTGCTCCCTCTCTCTCTCCCTCCCTTCCTCCGTACCTCTCTCCCTCCCTTTCTCCATACCTCTCTCTCACCCTCCCTCCTTTGCTCCCTCTCTCTCTCTCTCCCTTCCTCCGTACCTCTCTCCCTCCCTTTCTCCGTACCTCTCTCTCCCTCCCTTCCTCCGTACCTCTTCCTCTCCCTCCCTCTTTTGCTCCCTCTCTCTCCCTCCCTTCCTCCGTACCTCTCTCTCTCCCTCCCTCCTTTGCTCCCTCTCTCTCTCTCCCTCCCTTTCTCCGTACCTCTCTCTCTCCCTCCCTTCCTCCGTACCTCTCTCTCTCCCTCCCTTCCTCCGTATCTCTCTCTCTCACTCCCTCCTTTGCTCCCTCTCTCTCTCTCTTCCTTCCTCCGTACCTTTCTCTCCCTCTCTCCTTTGCTCCCTCTCTCTCTCCCTTCCTCCGTACCCCTCTCCCTCCCTCCCTCCTTTGCTCCCTCTCTCTCTCCCTTCGTCCATACCTATCTCTTTCCTTCCCTCCTGTGCTCCCTCTCTCTCCCTCCCTCCTTTGCTCCCTCTCTCTCCTTTCCCCCATACCTCTCTATCTCCCTCCCTCCTTTGCTCCCTCTCTCTCTCTCCCTTCTTCCGTACCTCTCTCTCTCCCTCCATCTTTGCCCCCTCTCTCTCTCTCTCACTTCCTCCATACCTCTCTCTCCCTCCCTCCTTTGCTCCCTCTATCTCTCTCTCACTCTCTTTCTCCGTACCCCTCTCTCTCCCTCCCTTCATCCTTACCTCTCTCTCTCCCTCCCTTACTCTCTACCTCTCTCTCTCCCTCCCTTCCTCCGTACCTTTCTCTCTCCCTCCCTTCCTCCGTACCTCTCTCTCTCTCTCCCTCCCTCCTTTGCTCCCTCTCTCTCTCCCTCCTTACCCCTCTCTCTCTCTCCCTCCCTCCTTTGCTTCCTCTCGATTTCTCCCTCCGTCCGTATCTCTCTCTCTCCCTCCCTCCTTTGCTCCCTCTCTTTCTCTCACCCTCCTTACCTTTCTCTCTCCCTCCCTCATTTGCTCCCTCTGTCTCTCTCTCTCCCTCCCTACCTCTCTCTCTCACTCCCTCCTGTGCTCCCTCTCTCTCTCTCCCTCCCTTCCTCCGTACCTCTCTCTCTCCCTCCCTCCCTGTCTCTCTCCCTCCTTACCTCTCTCTCTCCCTCCCTCCTTTGCTCCCTCTCTCTTTCTCCCTTCCTTCGTACCTCTCTCTCTCTCTCCCTCCCTCTTTTGCTCCCTCTCTCTCTCCCCCTTCCTCCGTTCCTCTCTCTCTCCCTCCCTCTTTTGCTCCCTCTCTCTTTCTCCCTTCCTCCGTACCTCTCTCTCTCCCTCCCTCTTTTGCTCCCTCTCTCTCTCCCCCCCTCCTTACCTATCTCTCTCCCTCCCTCCTTTGCTCCCTCTCTCTCTCTCTCTCCCTCCCTCCGTACCTCTCTCTCTTCCTCCCTCATTTGCTCCCTCTCTCTCTCCCTCCCTCCTTACCTCTCTCTCTCCCTCCCTCCTTTGCTGCCTCTCTCTCTCTTCCTCCCTCCGTAACTCTCTCTCTCCCTCCCTTCTTTGCTCCATCTCTCTCTCCCTCCCTCCTTACCTCTCTCTCTATCTGTCTCTCCTTTGCTCCCTCTCTCTCTCCCTCCCTCCGTACCTCTCTCTCTCCCTCCCTCCTTTGCTGCCTCTCTCTCCCTTCCTCCATACCTCTCTATATCCCTCCCTCCTTTGCTCCCTCTCTCTCTCTCCCTTCCTCCGTACCTCTCTCTCTCCCTCCCTTCTTTGCCCCCTCTCTGTGTCTCCCTCCCTCCATACCTCTCTCTCTCCCTCCCTCCTTTGCTCCCTCTATCTCTCTCTCACTCTCTCACTCTCTTTCTCCGTACCTCTCTCTCTCCCCCCCTTCATCCGTACCTCTCTCTCTCCCTCCCTTCCTCCGTACCTCTCTCTCTCCCTCCCTTCCTCCGTACCTTTCTCTCTCCCTCCCTTCCTCCGTACCTCTCTCTCTCCCTCCCTCCTTTGCTCCCCCTACGCGGTTCATACTTCGCAATAAGTCAAGTCAAATCAATATTTATTTCAAAAAACCCCTAGGGTTACATGAATAAAATAAATAAAAATTGCAATAAACACGACAAAAAAATGTAATAATGAGACACAACACTTCGAATTAACCTAAAATAAATCTCATAACAAAATAGTTGTAATCATTTTTTTTTTACAGGAATGTATATGTTTCTGTGTTTGTTTTTGTTTTAATACAAAAAAAACCCGTGATCAAATAATCAGAACTCTTTCAAAATACTCTTAATAAAATATATTAAATGCAATAACTTTTGTTTTTTTTAATTGAAATAAATGTTTTAGTTTGACTACATTTGAATAGAAACTGAATTCTGATGAAAGCAGTTACTGTAAAGTCATTTGAAGTCACATGATAAAAATCACATGGTTTAGTTGAGCAGACCACAAAGTGCAGAGCTAAAATATGTGTATGAATCTGTGTGAAAATCCAGTCCGTTTGTCCACAGGGATGCTAGGAAGCAGTCAAATGGGGTCGCTCAATCTGCTCAAATCCAGTCAAATGGGGTCGCACGGGCCGACAAATGGGGACGTCCCCGTTTGTCGGAAGCGTCCCCATTTGACTGCTCTCCAGTGACAATCGTCCCCATTTGTCGGTAAAACCACCTACACACACACACACACACACACATACACACACACACACACACACACACACTCGCGCTTTGGCACACCATAAAAAGGGAGAGGCTGACAAAAATAAATAGAAATAGAAAAAGAAGCAACAGTCACACCTACAGATCATACATGAATTATACATATAATTATATGTCGTGCCGAATTCACGGAATTATAATAATAACAAGAAATTCCTCCGAGGTAGGAAAAACACCCCCGTCCTTACCAGAAGTCAGAAGTCAGAAGAGAGAAAGTCAGAAGTCAGAAGTTTAATTTCATTTTTTTCATTTTCATTACTTTATTGTCCCATCGCTGGGAAATTTGGGTCGCTTCCTCCCAGTGGAAAGCTAGCAGCAACGGAGTCGCGCTACCCAGGTGTCTGCGTGTTTAGGTGTATTCAGCCACCTGCACTTATGGCAGAATGACCAAGGTCTTTTACGTGCCATTGTGATGACACGGGGGTGGGACATGGCTTCCGTCTCTGGGTCTGCACATAAAGTTGACCCGTGTCCGTCCCGGCCCGAATTCGAACCTGCGACCTTTCGATCACAAGTCCAGTGGTCTACCAACTGAGCTACCGGGCCAGAGGTCAGAAGTCAGAAGTCAGAAGTCAGAAGAGAGAAAGTCAGAAGTCAGAAGTCAGAAGAGAGAAAGTCAGAAGTCAGAAGTCAGAAGTCAGAAGTCAGAAGAGAGAAAGTCAGAAGTCAGAAGAGAGAAAGTCAGAAGTCAGAAGTCAGAAGTCAGAAGTCAAAAGTCAAAAGTCAAAAGAGAGAAAGTCAGAAGTCAGAAGTCAGAAGAGAGAAAGTCAGAAGTCAGAAGTCAGAAGAGAGAAAGTCAGAAGTCAGAAGTCAAAAGTCAAAAGTCAAAAGTCAAAAGTCAAAAGTCAAAAGTCAGAAGTCAGAAGTCAGAAGTCAAAAGTCAAAAGTCAAAAGTCAGAAGTCAAAAGTCAAAAGTCAAAAGTCAGAAGTCAGAAGTCAGAAGAGAGAAAGTCAGAAGTCAGAAGTCAGAAGAGAGAAAGTCAGAAGTCAGAAGTCAGAAGAGAGAAAGTCAGAAGTCGGAAGTCAGAGGTCAGAAGTCAGAAGTCAGAAGTCAGAAGAGAGAAAGTCAGAAGTCAGAAGTCAGAAGAGAGAAAGTCAGAAGTCAGAAGTCAGAAGAGAGAAAGTCAGAAGTCAGAAGAGAGAAAGTCAGAAGTCAGAAGTCAGAAGAGAGAAAGTCAGAAGTCAGAAGTCAGAAGTCGAAAGTCAGAAGTCAGGAGTCAGAAGTCTAAAGTCAAAAGTCAAAAGTCAGAAGTCAGAAGTCAAAAGTCATAAGTGAGAAGTCAGAAGTCAGAAGTCAGAAGTCAGAAGTCAGAATGTAAACACAGGGTCCATTGCGAAAGGGTACGTCGAGGTAGGAAAAACACCCCCGTTGGTCATAGGGAAATAACCATTCTCACTGCCACCAACTGAGAAGGTTATTTCCCTTTGACCATTAATATGTCACTCTTAATCTTAATCCACCAATAACTCCCTAACCGTGTGTTTGACTGGTCCCAATTTTTGTAAGGACCGTCTCAGGAATGTATAGAACCTGTTCACCAAGTTTGGTGACGATCGGTCCGTTCATACTTGAGATCTATATGCGAACACAAACACACAAACACACACACAAACAAACAAACACATCCAGTGAAACCTATACACACCCCTATACCGGGGGTGTAATAATAATAACGGGCATTTATAAAGCGCCTTATCAGAAGTTCAAAGCGCGTGACAACAATACATGTATACAAAAATCATACAATCACTGTCAGATTGCCGAATTCGCGGAATCGGCAACATTTTTGCCCATTTCGCGTGATCGGCAAAACGCTGCCCATTACGGGAAATTGGCAGCGTTTTGCCGAAAATGCGGAAAGGCTTCTAAAATTTGCCCATTTCGCAAAAGCGACAGCCAGTCTGTTACTTTTTGTGTCACCAGAACATTACATTAGCATTGCTTTACCTCCCTACTATGTTTTTTTATATTTAGTCAAGTTTTGACTAAATATTTTAACATCGAGGGGGAATCGAAACGAGGGTCGTGGTGTATGTGCGTGCGTGTGTGCGTGCGTGCGTGTGTGTGTGTGTGTGTGTGTGTGTGTGTGTGTAGAGCGATTCAGACTAAACTACTGGACCGATCTTTATGAAATTTGACATGAGAGTTCCTGGGTATGAAATCCCCGAACGTTGTTTTCATTTTTTTGATAAATGTCTTTGATGACGTCATATCTGGCTTTTCGTGAAAGTTGAGGCGGCACTGTCACGCCCTCATTTTTCAACCAAATTGGTTCAAATTTTGGTCAAGTAATCTTCGACGAAGCCCGGGGTTCGGTATTGCATTTCAGCTTGGTGGCTTAAAAATTAATTAATGACTTTGGTCATTAAAAATCGGAAAATTGTAAAAAAAAATAAACATTTATAAAACGATCCAAATTTACGTTTATCTTATTCTCCATCATTTGCTGATTCCAAAAACATATAAATATGTTATATTCGGATTAAAAACAAGCTCTGAAAATTAAATATATAAAAATTATTATCAAAATTAAATTGTCCAAATCAATTTAAAAACACTTTCATCTTATCTGTCGAGCGCGCATAACTCCGGAAATGCACAAAAACGACACTTTTTGCAATAACTCGCCATAACTTATATCTAGTTGTCTAAGGGTGATGATATCCCAGGCATTTGTGAACTTTAAAACCGAAAAGTGACAGCCGATTTCGCAAAATGGGCACATTTTAGAAGCCTTTACGCGTTTTCGGCAAAACGCTGCCGATTTCGCGTAATGGGGGTGTGTGGTAGAGGGATGGAATATCCTTCTTTGAAGTTGGCGTGCGATCATAGACCCATACTTTTTCTGCGTACACACACCGGTGACACTGTGACGGTTCCCCTACGCTTTGTGTTCGGTGCCCTGACCCTTTGTGTTCGGTTCCCACTCGGTTCCCACACGCCAAAATTCGCGGACAAGATCGAGGTACTGTCACCCAAAACATCCATTTATGGTAGTATTACGCAATGTTGCTCTCTGAGAATGGTCTTGTTAGATCTGTGAGTGTTTACACTACATGCCTAGGTGCTGTTGGATTGAAGGTTTTTGATATTTTAGCCGTTATTAGGTAGAATGCCTTCCACTTTACTGCAAAACTGCATAATTCGTAGCATCGGCAAGAAATATCCTACCAAAAAATGCCTGCTTGGAACTGTCGTTGGTCCAGCAAAATGTTCAACATGTCTGTAGCAGACAGCCCAAGTTTCAAGATTGTAGGGCCATCCAAACAGCCGTAATAATAAAAACAACAAAAGTAGTCAGTGAAATTGGCTGTGTTCGGTCCCCCCACACTTTTGTGACGTAGGCGTGACGGTTCCCATAATTCATTGTGTCGGTCCCCACTTTCTGTGTCGGACCCCACTTTCGACCTAATTTCTCTGTGACGGACCCCACAACCAGCCTATTTTGTGTCGGTCCCCACACCTTCTTGGATTTATGACTTGCCGGTTACTTGTATCATTGTATTCATTGAATCTAATTGTCTCGGAGTTATTTTTCAGCAAAAACCGGCAAGGCAGCACCTTTTGTGATACCAAGTAAGTCAGATGACATCAGTATGTGTGTGTGTGTGTGTGTGTGTGTGTGTGTGTGTGTGTGTGAGAGAGAGAGAGAGAGAGAGAGAGAGAGAGAGAGAGAGAGAGAGAGAGAGAGAGAGAGAGAGAGACTAACTTTATTAGTTTATGCCACAAATAATATATAACATTATTTATCTCTGGGACAACATCCATAAATAGCTTTCCACACGCGCGACGCGTTAGCGGCGCGACAAGCGGCAAGCGACGCGATTTTTTTGAAAGGGTCCTGGAGCGATTTTTTCGCGTTGTCGCGCGGCAACGCGGGAGTTTACAGATTTTACCGCATGTTTAAAACGCAAGTACGGAAACACGTCACGCGTTTGCGCGCGTTTTCTTTTGTCGCTGCCGCTGTCGCGGGTACGGAAACAGAACCTACCGCGAGTACGACACTACCGCGAGTATAACACTACCGCGTGTCATTTTATGACTTCCATGGCTGAAGGCAAAGGTTGAAATGTTTCCTTGAAATATAAAACAAAAAGGCCTGGTCTGTTCTCTGAACACTAATTCACTGTTTGTCATGGCGGCGCTAACCAAGAACTCAAAACGATCAGAACACACTATCAGAATACATATAGAATGGGTTGCTTCCAATCAAAGTTAGAACACAAACTCACAAGAAGTAAGTTTGCATGCGTTCTCTCTACGGTTATGGTACTCGCGGTTGTGGTACGCGCGGTAGTGTGACACGCGGCAGTGTTATACTCGCGGTAGTGTCGTACTCGCGGTAGTGTGACACGCGGTAGTGTTACACGCGGTAGTGTCGTACTCGCCGTAGTGTGACACGCGGTAGTGACGCTCGCGGTAGTGTCGCATAACCGGAGTGATCTGGAAAGGTGTCAATCTCTCTCTCTCTCTCTCTCTCTCTCTCTCTCTCTCTCTCTCTCTCTCTCTCTCTCTCTCTCTCTCTCTCTCACACACACACACACACACACACACACACACACACACATACATACTGATGTCATCTGACTTACTTGGTATCACAAAAGGTGCTGCCTTGCCGGTTTTTGCTGAAAAATAACTCCAAGACAATTAGATTCAATGAATACAATGATACAAGTAACCGGCAAGTCATAAATCCAAGAAGGTGTGGGGACCGACACAAAATAGGCTGGTTGTGGGGTCCGTCACAGAGAAATTAGGTCGAAAGTGGGGTCCGACACAGAAAGTGGGGACCGACACAATGAATTATGGGAACCGTCACGCCTACGTCACAAAAGTGTGGGGGGACCGAACACAGCCAATTTCACTGACTACTTTTGTTGTTTTTATTATTACGGCTGTTTGGATGGCCCTACAATCTTGAAACTTGGGCTGTCTGCTACAGACATGTTGAACATTTTGCTGGACCAACGACAGTTCCAAGCAGGCATTTTTTGGTAGGATATTTCTTGCCGATGCTACGAATTATGCAGTTTTGCAGTAAAGTGGAAGGCATTCTACCTAATAACGGCTAAAATATCAAAAACCTTCAATCCAACAGCACCTAGGCATGTAGTGTAAACACTCACAGATCTAACAAGACCATTCTCAGAGAGCAACATTGCGTAATACTACCATAAATGGATGTTTTGGGTGACAGTACCTCGATCTTGTCCGCGAATTTTGGCGTGTGGGAACCGAGTGGGAACCGAACACAAAGGGTCAGGGCACCGAACACAAAGCGTAGGGGAACCGTCACAGTGTCACCGGTGTGGTACAATCAATGTAAACTCGCTGTGCTAGCGATGTTGCATGTAGTCTGAAAATAGTACGCCAGTAGTTTGCTAGTAATGTTATAGTCTGTAAATAGTGCGCTAGTATAGTTTGCTAGTAATGTTATTGTCTGTAAATAGTGCGCTAGTATAGTTTGCTAGTAATGTTATAGTCTGTAAATAGTGCGCTAGTATAGTTTGCTAGTAATGTTATAGTCTGTAAATAGTGCGCTAGTATAGTTTGCTAGTAATGTTATAGTCTGTAAATAGTGCGCCAATATAGTTTGCTAGTAATGTTATAGTCTGTAAATAGTGCGCTAGTATAGTTTGCTAGTAATGTTATAGCCTGTAAATAGTGCGCTAGTATAGTTTGCTAGTAATGTTATAGTCTGTAAATAGTGCGCTAGTATAGTTTGCTAGTAATGTTATTGTCTGTAAATAGTGCGCCAGTAGTTTGCTAGTAATGTAATAGTCTGTAAATACTGCGCGAGTAGTTTGCTAGTAATGGTATAGTCTGTAAATAGTGCGCCAGTAGTTTGCAAGTAACGTAATATTTTTCGTACCAAAAGTGTCCAGATAACAGTGCCGCGTTTAAGGCTTGAGTCTATCCCTTGTAAAAGTCGAAGAAACGGGACATAAAAATATCTCTGTACGACGCAAAATCCAATATGAATCAAACGGTACGAAAAATATAACGGTCAACTATTCTCTTTTTCAAGCATTATTATTTTCTGATTTATGGAGGGGGAGGTGGGTTCGTGCGTGTTCGTGTATTCATGTAGGCGAATACGTATAATTGACAATGTTAATGTGTGTAAGTGCGTGTTGTTCGATTCCCCATGTGCGTGAGATGTACAGTGTGTGACGGGCGCAGTGGCGTTGTGGTAAAACATCGGCCTCCTAATCGGGAGGTCGTGAGTTCGAATCCCGGTCGCTGCCGCCTGGTGGATTAAGAGTGGAGATTTTTCCGATCTCCCAGGTCAACTTATGTGCGGACATGCTAGTGACTTAACCCCCTTCGTGTGTACACGCAAGCACAAGACCAAGTGCGCACGGAAAAAGATCCCGTAATCCATGTTAGAGTTCTGTGGGTTATAGAAACACGAAAAGTCCCAGCATGCCTCCCCCGAAATCGGCGTTTGCTGCCTGAATGGCGGGGTAAAAACGGTCATACACGTAAAAATCCACTCGTGCTAAAAAACATGAGTGAACGTGGGAGTCTAAGCCCATGAACGAAGAAGAAGAAGAAGAAGAAGAAGAAGAAGAAGAGTACAGTGTGTGTGCATGTATTCACACGTTTGGCAGATGGGGAGAGAGAAACCAAGACAGAGAGAGATGTTTTTATGGGGGCGAGGACGCCCCCATTCTATACGGATAGTTTCGAGGTTGACCATGGGCAGCGCCATTTTGTTGTGAAATACGTCATCAGTTTGTGTACACAGGAAGTTGTGACATCCGTCACCCTATGGGAGGGGTGACGTCAAAATTGTTCATCTGTAGAAAGTTGTGAAATCCGTCACCCTATGGGAGGGGTGACGTCAAAATTGGTCATCACAGAGTTTGTGTAACACAGGAAGTTGTGAAATACGTCACCCTATGGGAGGGGTGACGTCAAAATTGTTCAACAAAAACATGATATGTCGCTTTGTGCAGGGTCAACTGCAACAAACTCAAACCGAGCCATTCATACCTAGCTGTATTTGAGTGACTTATATACCCGACATTTTTATTTCTTATCTTTAGCACAGGTGTAGGAAAAATCATGAACCAAAATGTTATTTATTTTCTAATTTAACATTTTTTTTACAAATATGACCATGGTCTTTTAAACATACAGTGACATTAAACATTGTTATGTTAAAAAAAAGAAAAAAGAAAAAAAGCTTTTGTGCACAAATCAGAAAATACATTGTACATTTTACCTACAGGCCAAACCGTGAGTGTCTGTGGCAAAGCCCGACCCAGGAAATTGCACTGATCTAAATTGTCAAGAACAGGCGCTTGCATTTGGATGTGTCCAATGATAGTAGGTTTGGTTGTGATCAATCAGAATAATGTAGGAATAAAAATGTATGACAGTTTAGTATGATGACATGTAATTCACATATGCTGAAATATGATATTATACATCATGTAATATTATTATGGCTGTTGCCATGACCATGAAACCCAACAAAGGTTTAATGTAATGTAATTCAAAATACCAAAACCGAGCACCTATTAATCTCGTCTTTGCGCGTGAAGATTGAGGCCGTCTGCCAGTAGCGGTTAGGTCATACAGTGGAACCCCTCTCTAGCGACCTTTAAAATGTTGACAAAAATCGGTCCTTGTGGAGGGGGGTCCTTATAGAGGGAGGGGGGCGGAGTCAGGGGGCCACAAAGAAAGTCAGATTTTTAAAAAAAAGAAAACAGAGAAGTTTGAGTTGCTGACGACCGTTCCCTCTGAAAGCAAACTGCTTCGATTTCATGTTTGTCCTTGGTGTCCACCAGTTCTGGTGCATGTACTACCCTGGCCAAGTTTCCTCTCAAGACATCAAAGAGACCGCCCCAGTATACTCTACAGCCTCTGGGCGAACCACCTCTCATAGCTAAAACTGGGTCAATGACCCCTGGGAAGAAGGTCAGTGTCTATAAAATTTTACTCCTAGGCCTGCGGCCAGGGGGGGGGGAGTATACCGGTACCATTTGAGAATCAGACCAAATGAGAATTGAACCATTTGAGAACATCCTTTTTTTTCAATCACTACATCGAAGGCCTGCGGCCCGGGGTTCACATGGGTTGGTTTGTTTGTTTGTTTCAAACCCACACCCATATACACACATTTCCCATTTAAACCATTTGTCGGCCCCCTGTCGATATTTATCGACTAAGTTCCTTGTGGCATCTTGTTATGAGAAAGCTGGTGTATATATGTCGCTCAGCAATGCAATTTCTCTTTTAGAGATTAATAAAGTTATTGTATTGTATTGTATTGTATTGTATTGTACATAAACATTTTTTCTCTTATTCGAGTATATTTTGCTTTTCACGAGGTTCAAAAAGCGGTAGCTGAGAGAGCGGGTGCGTGCGTGTACGTGTATAATTTATGCGCGGGCACGCACGCGAATATGTATATAAAAAAGTAATGACAATGAAAACATGTCCATCAAAATCGTTTTCCGGACAAGTAACATATACATCAGTTCTGCCTAAATGGCAGGGAAAAACGGCCATACTCGTAAAAACCCGCTCGTGCAAAACAGGTGTGTACGTGGGAGTTCCAGCGGCAGAAGAAAAAGAAAGAACCACTTAAAGTGATATACAAAAGGGTTTGCACTTTAAGGCGATGTGAGGCACTAAAATCATCATCATCATCTTCTTCTTCTTCTTCTTCTGCATTCGTGGGCTGAAACTCCCTCGTACACTCGTGTTTTTGCACGAGTGGAATTTTACGTGTATGACCGTTTTTACCCCGCCATTTAGGCAGCCATACGTCGCTTTCGGAGGAAGCATGCTGGGTATTTTCGTGTTTCGTGGGCGGGGATATAGCTCAGTTGGTAGCGCGCTGGATTTGTATTCAGTTGGCCGCTGTCAGCGTGAGTTCGATCCCAGGTTCGGCGGAAATTTATTTCAGAGTCAACTTTGTGTGCAGACTCTTTTCGGTGTCCGAACCCTCCCCCCGTGTACACTACATTGGGTGTGCACGTTAAAGATCCCACGATTGACAAAAGGGTCTTTCCTGGCAAAATTGCTTAGGCACAGTTAATAATTGTCTACCTATACCCGTGTGACTTGGAATAATAGGCCGTGAAAGGTAAATATGCGCCGAAATGGCTGCAATCTACTGGCCGTATAAAATTTCATCTCACACGGCATCACTGCAGAGCGCCTAGAACTGTACCCACGGAATATGCGCGATATAAGGGTCATTGATTGATTGATTGATTGATTTCTATAACCCACCGAACTCGGACATGGATTACAGGATCTTTTCCGTGCGCACTTGTTCTTGTGCTTGCGTGTACACACGAAGGGGGATACGCCACTAGCAGGTCTGCATATAAGTTGACCTGGGAGATCGGAAAAATCTCCACACTTAACCCATCAGGAGGCCGCGGCCGGGATTCGAACTCTTGACCTTCCGATTAAGAGGCCGACGTCTTACCATCCCGCCACAGCGCCCGTCCCACTAAAATCATAAAAATTAAACTTGGAGAATACATGGAATAACTTAGTTTTCTGGGTAGTTATTGAAGTGACTTATGAAAAATATGTGAATACTACAGGACATAGACTGCCGTTGCTATGGAAACTGGCTTAAACAGCGCCATATTGGATTTCTAGGAAACGGTTTTACAGCAACATCATACATCAGAAATGCTTAATATATATAACACAAAGATACACATGAGATTTATCTACAATCATAAAGAACGATTTTTTGAGAAAAGACTGCAGTTGAATTTATATTAATTTTTGAAATAAGGATTAATGGATATGCGGTTAGAAATTGATTAATCCTTATTACAAAAATTAATATAAATTCAACTGAAGTCTTTTGTAATAATATCGTTATATCTGATTGTAGATAAAGGTCATGTGTATCTTTGTGCCAAATGTCAGGTATTTCTGATGTATGATGTCGCTGTAAAACCGTTTCCTAGAAATCCAATATGGCGACTGTTTCCATAGCAACGGCGATCTGTGTCCATTAATATTTACACATTTTTTCATTCATTGTTATAAGTCACTTCAATTACTACAAAAAAACTAGGTTATTCCATGTATACTCCAAGTTTAATTTTAGTGCCACGCATCGCCTTAAGGTCTGTACTTGCTGGGCTGTGCTGGGCTGTACTTTAAGGCACAGTCAGCCTCCCGTAAACCACCACAGATACTGTCAGGCTTTTACACACAGTACACACACACTTTCATTTACACACTCACCGCTTTTTAACATCCTAGGTGCCCTCCGTAAAGAGCGAGCAATTCTCAAAGAATTTATTTTTGCGTGGTTTATTTTACCCCTGAGCCATCGCGAACCCGTGTGATCCAGTTTCATTTTTTCCCAATGTAGTCGTCAGTTTGTGATTTCAATGGGACTCGCTGTAAGCTCATCTGCAATAACACGTTATTGTGTACCTCTGAATCTAAACGCAACAAACGGCTGCGATTCACACGAACTAGAGCGATGACAGTTGACTGTTCAGAGGAAGGGGAGCTCGGCAGAACCGTCGTCTGCTACAAGAAAGACGGTTTGCGTGACACGTTTCCGGACTTTTCTTTTTTCAAACTGTCAAAACTTCGAATTGTACTGATCTTGTCTTGATGGAAAAAGAATTCTTTTATGATTTAAGAATGTTTGTGTAAGAAGCTGTCAATTTATTATATAGATTTTAAAAGTTAGTTCTAGCACCAAAACGAGGCGCCTGATTTGCTGATCAGAGGGTCCACGAAAATAAATTCTTTGAAAATTGCTCGCTCTTTACATAGGGCACCTAGGATGTTCTCAAGCGGAGAGTGTTTAGACGAAAGGGTGTTTGTACAGTGTGTAAAAGCCTGACAGTATCTGTGATGGTTTACGGGAGGCTTACTGTGCCTTTAAGGAAAGTGGTTTAAACCAGCCCTTCATTGTTGCTATTTGTGGGCGAGCATAATATCTCCCCTCAGGATATCAGCACGCAGCGCAAAACAATAAATGTCAGGAAATTACAAAAAACTAATATGCAGAAAGACTTCTTGAAGTACACGCGTATTTCCTGCGTGTCAATAAAAAAAAAAAAAACCAATACAAAAACTAAGCAAGTGCGTTTAGATGACGATCATTATGATGCAGCTGCTAATATAAATAACAAATAAAATGTGAGAATGGCTTGCATACATAATTCACACGAAATGAGTTTAAAGCCTGGGAAGGTGAGCATACTAGTTGTTCCCCTTGCTTTATGTATCGCGAGGCGGAGACAAAGAGAGAGGGAAAGGGGAGATGAGAGTGATGGATGGAGGTATTAATCATTGTATTGATTTTTATATTTAGTCAAGTTTTGTTACAATTTCTAGAGACATGAAATCGATGCCTTTTATCCTAATAACAAGTCGCGTAAGGCGAAATTACAACATTTAGTCAAGCTGTCGAACTCACAGAATGAAACTGAACTCACTGCATTTTTACAGCAAGAGCGTATACTCGTAGCATCGTCAGTCCACCGCTCGATGCAAAGGCAGTGAAATTGACAAGGAGAGCGGGGTAGTAGTTGCGCTGAGAAGGATAGCACGCTTTTCTTTATCTCTATTCTTTTCAACTTTCTGAGCGTGTTTTAATCCAAACATATCACATCTATATGTTTTTGGAATCAGGAATCCACAAGGAATAAGATGAAATTGTTTTTAAATCGATTTCGGTAATTTTATTTTAATAATAATTTTTATATTTTTAATTTTTAGAGCTTGTTTTTAATCCGAATATAATATATTTATATGTTTTTGGAATCAGAAATTGATGAAGAATAAGATGAACGTAAATTTGGATCGTTTTAAAAACAAATCATTTTTAATGACCAAAGTCATTAATTAATTTTTAAGCCTCCAAGCTGAAATGCAATACCGAAGTCCAACCTTCGTCGAAGATTGCTTGGCCAAAATTTTAATCAATTTTATTGAAAAATGAGGGTGTGACAGTGCTGCCCCAACTTTTACAAAAAGACGGATATGACGTCATCAAAGACATTTATCGAAAAAATGAAAACAATTCTGGGGATATCATACCCAGGAACTCTTATGTAAAATTTCATAAAGATCGGTCCGGTAGTTTACTCTGAATCGCTCTACACACACACACACACACACACACACACACACACACACACACACACACACACACACTGATCGACACACATACACCACAACTAAGGGCAGGAGCTACCTTCAAATACACCGTTTTTGACCACAGCATTCAGGAAACAGAACTGATTGTGTTAAGATTTGGTGTGCTTTTGCTTCAATGTATGTAGAGAAACAGTATACGATCAAAAACAAAATTGCTTTTAGATTGACTTTAACAAAAATGTATTAAATGAAAAATAAGCAAAGCGTTGAATCGAAACATGTTAGTTCACGGATGACAAGATAATTTCAATACTATTCATCAGAATAATTTTAACTTTTTCAGAATTGTTTTGGACATTCTGATAGATGTTTTGTTTGAAACGATTTAACAGTTAAAGAGATACAAAATGTTGCTTTGTGGGTAAAATGTTTATACAAACTGGATTCTTTGCTTTGCTTATTTTTCATTTAATAATTTTTACTAAGTCAATCTAAAAGCACATTTTGTTTTTGAGCATATACTATTAGTATTACTCTACATACCTTGAAGCAAAAGCACGCCGAATTTTTACACAAACAGTTCTGTTTCATGAATGCTGTAGTCAAATGACTTAAAGAGAAAAACGGTCTATTGCCCTGACTAGCTGTAACTGCTGTCTTCATGTCACCGATTGGCTGGGGCGGGAAGAGGGTATTTTTGTATACTCGGACATTTAAATAATACAAAAGAATAAAGTCTGGATGGTTTAAATCAGTGAAGTATGGCTACCGCTCAATGTTAAACCTCGTACTGTTGAGTCGATCCCCGAATTCGGAACATTTTTCATAAAGTGCACGAAATTCAGACCATTAATTTTGACCTACATGCCACTCGTGTCATACATAAGCACATCTATGGAGTAATTATGTTAATAGATGTTGAAGTTATTAACATTTGTATGGGTTGCAGTTTTTTTATCACTCTGTGTCAAGGCAACTAGAAGAACATGTAATACAAATATGAATGCGTGATATATTGTGTACAAAAAAATTCCATCTCACACGGCATTAATAGGTAACATGCGCCTTGAGTCGCCTTGTGTGGTGAGATACGTGCGCGATATAAATCCTCGTAAATAAATAAAATAAAATAAATGAAGTAATTCGGTCAATCGCTGTAGGAGTTATTAACATGTTTATGGGTTGTAGTTTTTTGATCACCCTGTATAAAGGCAACTGTCGGTCTGAACTCGGCATTCTGTCTCCATCTCTGGACTTGTCCGTGGTAAGAATAGGAACAATAGAGTGCAGGTGAGCACATTTTCACTGTTAGCTTGTCCGTGGTAAGAATAGGAACAAGAGACTAAAGGTGAGCACATTTTCACTGTTAGCTTGTCCGTGGTAAGAATAGGAACAATAGAGTGCAGGTGAGCACATTTTCACTGTTAGCTTGTCCGTGGTAAGAATAGGAACAAGAGACTAAAGGTGAGCACATTTTCACTGTTAGCTTGTCCGTGGTAAGAATAGGAACAAGAGACTAAAGGTGAGCACATTTTCACTGTTAGCTTGTCCGTGGTAAGAATAGGAACAAGAGACTAAAGGTGAGCACATTTTCACTGTTAGCTTGTCCGTGGTAAGAATAGGAACAAGAGACTAAAGGTGAGCACATTTTCACTGTTAGCTTGTCCGTGGTAAGAATAGGAACAAGAGACTAAAGGTGAGCACATTTTCACTGTTAGCTTGTCCGTGGTAAGAATAGGAACAAGAGACTAAAGGTGAGCACATTTTCACTGTTAGCTTGTCCGTGGTAAGAATAGGAACAAGAGACTAAAGGTGAGCACATTTTCACTGTTAGCTTGTCCGTGGTAAGAATAGGAACAAGAGACTAAAGGTGAGCACATTTTCACTGTTAGCTTGTCCGTGGTAAGAATAAGAACAAGAGACTAAAGGTGAGCACATTTTCACTGTTAGCTTGTCCGTGGTAAGAATAGGAACAAGAGACTAAAGGTGAGTACATTTTCACTGTTAGCTTGTCCGTGGTAAGAATAGTAACAAGAGACTAAAGGTGAGCACATTTTCACTGTTAGCTTGTCCGTGGTAAGAATAGGAACAAGAGACTAAAGGTGAGCACATTTTCACTGTTAGCTTGTCCGTGGTAAGAATAGGAACAAGAGACTAAAGGTGAGCACATTTTCACTGTTAGCTTGTCCGTGGTAAGAATAAGAACAAGAGACTAAAGGTGAGCACATTTTCACTGTTAGCTTGTCCGTGGTAAGAATAGGAACAAGAGACTAAAGGTGAGCACATTTTCACTGTTAGCTTGTCCGTGGTAAGAATAGTAACAAGAGACTAAAGGTGAGCACATTTTCACTGTTAGCTTGTCCGTGGTAGGTTAAACTTTCGATTTTGATAGCTCTGACTGGCTTGCATTAGACAATGTACTCACGCTACTTTGAAAACCTACAATAACTTGTGTTTTTGCTGGAGTGTTCGTGTTTTAGTCAAGTTTTGACTAAATGTTTTAACGTAGAGGGGGGAATCGAGACGAGGGTCGTGGTGTATTAAAGTTGTCATTAAAATCGATTTTTCGCAAACAGACTTAAAATTGATTGCATCGTATTCTTCATCACATTCTGAATCTAAAAATATATACATATGTCATGTTTACTCTTAAAATGTGATCACAATTAACGAAAATAGATTAATTAGTCTTACGATAAAAATGTAAGAAATCGATCCAAAAATGATTTTATCTTATTCTTTATCATTTCCTGATTCCAAAAACATATAGATATGATAGGTTGTATTCAAAACAAGCTCCGAAAGTTAACAAGAATACAGAAAAGCGCGCTTTCCTGCTTAGCACAATACGCTACCGCACTATTCTGGCGTGTTAATTTCACTGGGTTTTGCACGTGGAAAGTGAGCGATTTCCTTCTCGCGGGGATTGACGAAGCTGTACTGTCTTGGTGAAAAACTACATTGCGTTCAGTTTCATTCCGTTAGTTCGACAGCTTG
>NC_090253.1:57950361-57962861 GCF_037325665.1 Littorina saxatilis | reverse complement strand
TTCTTGGGGGATCTTTTTCAAATTTGGACACCGTATTCAGCTACACCCCGGACACAACCTCATCGATGAGATATTTCAACACGTGCTCTCAGCGCGCAGCGCTGTGCGCGCTGAACCGATTTTTTTTTTTTTGTTTTTTTTTTGTTGTTGTCGGGATCCACTACCAGTAACTCTTCCTTATCTTCTCCAGTGTTTTCAGCCGCGATTATCTCCCTTCCTCCGTGTGGCGTCAATCCATATTCCCGTTACTACGTTACTATTTTTAGAAGGTCACTGCACGTTACTATTTTTAGAAGGTCTCCAGTGTTTTGCGCGTTTATCTCCTTTCCTGGTATTCGGCTCTACTTCTTCCCGGCGAAGCCGGTACCCGGCGAAGCGGGTAATCATGTAGTTCAGTATGTATGACAATGACAATGACAATTCTTTATTTAACGAGGGTAATAATACTAATAATACTAATAGAGCAAGCGGTGATCTGCTTTTTGGTATCTCCTGATTTGTATGACAGACCATTGTTGTGACAAAAAACAGACATTTCCGACTGTAGCTAACCCGTCACATAAAGCAGTTATTTTCAATTTAGCACTAGCAAATCTTTTACAATGGAATCTGTTCTTTGTTTGTTTGTTTGTTTGTTTATTTGTTGCTTAACGTCCAGCCGACTACGCAGAGCCATATCAGGACGAGGAAGGGGGGGATGAAGGGGGCCACTTGTCAAGCGATTCCTGTTTACAAATGCACTAACCCATTACTTGTGTCCCAGCAGGCTTTAGTAAAACTAAATTAATACCTACTGGAAGATTACCAGTTTCCAGTATGTTAAAATAGGCTTAACCTATCTACTGCTGGACTTACATCAGAACACTAACAGATTAAACTATACATGAATCGCGAGACAAGCGGCAAGAGAAGAGATTTTTGGAAAAAATACAGGTGAATGAGCAAGAAGGCAGAAAAAAGAAAAGAATTCATGAAGAAAAAGAGAGCATGACAGGAAAGAGGAACCAAAAATCTACCTAACAGCAAACTAGAAAGCTCCTGCGGTTCCAAAAACAGGAGGGGCCTTTAATTTCATAACCGCAGTGCCCCACTGCGGGAATCTGTTCTTTCTTTTGTGAAAGTTGTACAGCGTGTCTACAACACAAAACAAGCGTACACAACTGAAAGTAATTATAGACTCATGTTAATATCCAAGTATTGTAATTCCATCAAGTTGGCGTTTCAATGAAACAGATTCTGTGATTGGTCAGATTGCCTCAACTCATTAAAAATTACTGGTCATGAATATTCTCGAAGTACACTAGTTACAAAAGCCAAAGAGCACCTGGTGGTGAGGCGCATTGATACAACCTCAACTAGTCTCGGTTAGCTTTGAGGGTCATTTTACAAGTAAGAAATGCACAAGACCTACGAAATGCCGAGACCAATCGAATACGTGACGTAAGTTAATTGATGCATGAATTCTTCCGAACTACCTCAGTCTATTCCAAAGAACGCTTTTGTGATTATCAGAAATTGTTTAGAGTTTGCTGTCCAGGAACCACACACACACACACACACACACACACACACACACGCACACACACACACACACACACACACACACAGTTAAAACTAACGCATCATATCAACTCCATGTATAATTTTCAAAAGAAGGCAAACAGATAAAATGACTGTGTATTTGTTGTTGGTGCAGTTGTCCTTCAATGAGATCTTGTGCAATCCTCACACACACACACACACACACACACAAACACACACACACACACACACACACACACACACACACACACACACACACACACACACACACACAGGCACTGTGTTCATTTGCAAATCTACCATCAGCTTATCTGTCTTTTGCACTGCAGATACTAAGCAATAGGTACCTGCCATGTGGCCACTTTTTCCACTGCTGTCCTCAGTCCCATACTTTTCATCAAGACTTGTCACCATGCCGAGTGGATCTAAATTCGGAAGTCTTCATGTGGCTGAGGCATATCTGACATAGCGTCGATCTTGTAGGTTAACCTCCTTTCTGAAACAAATGGCAAAATGCGATTAGTTATGATGACTACAACCTACACAAATATAAACAGTGTTTTTAAACAGAATAGTCAGGTTATACAAGCCACTTTACCTTTGCAGCATGGTAACCCTACAATATGCGAAACATGTCAACTGACTGCAGCAGCCTGGTTCTTAAAATAATTCTGACGGTCAACACAACCAACACACTATTCACATTCCATTTTAAGGAACAACGGAGGTACTCTCTGAGGGTCTTGTTTAAATGATAACGATCAACTCAGGAGGGAAAAAACAAGAGAGGAAAAAAGAAACCACATCAACCGCAGAAAAATACAGAATCACTGTGACACATGTCATGTACCATTATTTACAAACAAATGCCACAGCAAGCTTTGTCTCAAAATTCTCATTCTACCTTCTGTCCGAAAGAATCTAATCTTACGTTGTACTGCCTTGAAAGAAAATGCCAACAAAGACAAGAAAGCTGTTGCAAGGTAAGCTTACCAAACGTTACATAGCGAATCGTGATAGTGCGTAAACAGCAAACAGTACAATCAAAGAGAGAATCGAGTCTGGAATGAAACGCGATACAGATCTAGCATTCAAAAAATGTCTTTCAAGTTCAAGGAAGTTGTTGCAAAGTACTTAAGACTTACTAAATTGTACAGACAAAACCATGACAGTGCATGTTTTGAATCTGAGGAAAAAATCGTGATCATTTTGACTTTGAGAACAGATTCATTCTGTTTCCTTACATCTGCATGTTCAAGTAAATGATGGACAGTTTTTTTCGGGCAGAGTAAACTTAACTTGAGACTCTAGATCTACTGCAAGTCTTGAAATTCACATAAATCGAACTACGAATAATTAAAGACATCCAAACATTACAGGCACTTTAGATCAACTCATTTCACTAGAGGTGACTGCCTAGCACTGTGTTTGACATCCGTGTCTGCTGAAATAAAAAGAAATTAAAACAGTAGGTGACGTTATCAGAGTGGGAGACACTAGATCTGTCTCTGTACTTACCGGGATACGGCTGCCAGATCGACACTGCGCTTTCGATAGCTCTTCCTCGCGTGGACATTGGAAAAACGCTGTGCAGATCAAATTGTAGGAAATCTCCCTTTGGTAGCTTCTTTATTTACTTTTCTGGAGCTTAGAAACCGAACAACATGAAGTCGTCTTCCCCGAATCGGCGAATGCAGAAGTGAGAACTGGAGAAGTGAATCTATACCACAATCCTTTGCGCGACCCCTGACCTGGTCTTGACACCTGACCTGGTCTACATGCCACACACGACAGAAACCAGTCAACTGCTTGTACCCCTTCAAAACCCCCCACCACCCGTTTTCTTTGGATACACGCTTTAACTACACACATGCCGACACAATGTTGATCTTTGCTTCAATATTTTGAAGATGGCGGTGCTTGAAAAATAACCAGGTGAAATGAGTATTTCGGTGTTAAGTCAAATGTTAAAGTTTCTACCACAGACATACACACGCACACACACACACACACACACACACACACACACGCGCGCACAGACAGACAAAGTTACGATCGCATAGGCTACACTTACGTGAGCCAAAAAACAGGAGCAGAGTGATAAGATAGGAATACGGAAACATATTTCTTGGGACTTGACCCTTGCGGGTAGGAGGACTGAAAGTAGTATGTGAGGCACACACAAAAAAAGTCTGTTTACGGTATTCCGACCGACCCTATTTTTTCGCACGACCCTAGACTTTTTTTTGGCATTTATGAAAAAAAATAAAAAAAAGTCTTTGTTTTTTGGCAAAATAACTTCAAAATATGTTTTTTTGGAAGAAAAAAAAAAATCCCGACCTACCGACCCTATTTTTTGTGTGTGCCTATGTTACCGTAAACAGACTTTTTTGTTGTTGGCCTGAACAGAACAGAACCAGTTCTGCTATATATATATCATGTTTACTACCGCATGAAAGCAGCAAAGCGATCGTCGTCCGATTGAAATACAATAACATTAATATGCTTCCATTTGAAACTTCTCGGTCTTCATCGTGGATTGACGCCCTCCAAACCCGAATCAAAGCCCTCCGTCGGGCTTCAATTAGCTTTGGTCGGGTGTCAATCGACGATGACGACCACGAATTGTTAAATGGAAGCATGTCAATGTGTAATTATTTTACAGTTGATACAAGGTTATATCCAGAAGTCGTAACTTCAATGAAACTAACTCAACAGACAAGAGTTAAAAGGCTCACAACGTTACTATCCAAGCAATATCACACAGCTGATACAGGATGATATTCAGCAGCTGAAACTTCAATGACACGAACTCAACTGACATGAGTTAAAAGGCTCTCAACGTTACTATCAAAGCATTATCACACAGCCGATGCACGGTTATATCTCACTTAATATGAGTTTAAAAGAAATGCACCAAGCGTTATCACACAGCCGATACGGGGTTATATCCAGCAGATCCAGAAGACTGTCCGCCGCCAGAGAGACTCAGCACGTGCAGAGCGTTGTTGCCGTCTGATACCACCACCAGCTCCGCGCCAGGCAAGTACACTGACTGTGTTGGCACCACCACCACCATGCGTGGTTCACGGCACCCCTCGATCTGCACGTGATGCACACATAGATGGTGATGATCAAACCAGGTCCAGGGCTCGAATGTCAATGGAGAAAGACTCTCGAAACTTTACATACCTAAAACAAAAGCTGGTGACGTCCGGGAGGGACCTATGTCCCGTTGATCTTCCGTCTACTTTCAAGGTCATGACGACGTCGAGTTAGGGTAACAAAACAAGGACAGAGTTATTTTCTAAAAATAATTAGGAGCTAGATTTTTGAAAGTGTATACACTTATTACATTTAAAATAATTATAGTCTCTGTGACTCACAATTTCAACAGCAGCAACGTAATGCTAAACAAACGTGTATATTTCTGGTACCCAGCCAGCGCCCAGTAGCCCCCAAGAGATGCAGCCTGATCACTAATGTCAGTGACTTTACCTATGTGTTTCTTACCTTGCAGGTACCCAGGCAGCGCTCAGTAACGTCCAAGAGATGCAGCCTGATAGTTAATGTCAGTGACTTTACCCAGGTGTTGCTTACGTACCTTGCAGGTACCCAGACAGCGCCCAGTAGCCCCCAAGAGATGCAGCCTGATCACTAATGTCGGTGACTTTACCCAGGTGTTTCTTACCTTGCAGGTACCCAGACAGCGACCAGTAGCCCCCAAGAGATGCAGCCTGATCACTAATGTCGGTGACTTTACCCAGGTGTTTCTTTACCTTGCAGGTACCGAGACAGCGCCCAGTAGCCCCCAAGAGATGCAGCCTGATCACTAATGTCGGTGACTTTACCCAGGTGTTTCTTACCTTGCAGGTACCCAGACAGCGCCCAGTAGCCCCCAAGAGATGCAGCCTGATCACTATTCTCAGTGATTTTACCCAGGTGTTTCTTACCTTGCAGGTACCCAGACAGCGCCCAGTAGCCCCCAAGAGATGCAGCCTGATCACTAATGTCGGTGACTTTACCCAGGTGTTTCTTTACCTTGCAGGTACCGAGACAGCGCCCAGTAGCCCCCAAGAGATGCAGCCTGATCACTAATGTCGGTGACTTTACCCAGGTGTTTCTTACCTTGCAGGTACCCAGACAGCGCCCAGTAGCCCCCAAGAGATGCAGCCTGATCACTATTCTCAGTGATTTTACCCAGGTGTTTCTTACCTTGCAGGTACCCAGACAGCGCCCAGTAGCCCCCAAGAGATGCAGCCTGATCACTATTCTCAGTGATTTTACCCAGGTGTTTCTTACCTTGCAGGTACCCAGACAGCGACCAGTAGCGTCCATGAGATGCAGCCTGATCACTATTCTCAGTGATTTTACCCAGGTGTTTCTTACCTTGCAGGTACCCACAGCGACCATGCAGTAGCGTCCAAGTGATGCAGCCTGTTCGCACTATATCACAAGTCTCAGTGAATACCAACACTAAAATGCAATACAGTAAAATACAAAACAAAACAAAACAAAACAAAACAAAACAAATAAATACAATACAATACAATACAATACAATGATACCTTATTATTTATCCCAAAATGAGGAATTCAGCAGAGATGATTTTTTCTATGAATGTTCCTTACCTTGCAGGTACTCATACAGCGCCCTATAGCGTCCAAGAGATGCAGCCTGTACGCTCTGTACTGCTAATCTCAGTGATTTTACCCACAAGATGCTAACCTTGCTGGTACTCATACAGCGCCCTATAGCGTCCAAGAGATGCAGCCTGTACGCTCTGTACTGCTAATCTCAGTGATTTTACCCACAAGATGCTAACCTTGCTGGTACCCATACAGCGCCCTATAGCGTCCAAGAGATGCAGCCTGTACGCTCTGTACTGCTAATCTCAGTGATTTTACACACAAGATGCTAACCTTGCTGGTACTCATACAGCGCCCTATAGCGTCCAAGAGATAATGACTGTACGCTCTGTACTGCTAATCTCAGTGATTTTACCCACAAGTTGCTAACCTTGCTGGTACTCACACAGCGCCCTATAGCGTCCAAGAGATGCAGCCTGTACGCTCTGTACTGCTAATCTCAGTGATTTTACCCACAAGTTGCTTACCTTGCAGATACCCAGACACCGACCAGTAACGTCCACGAGATGCAGCCTGCTCCACTTTCCGTCCAGCACGTGCAATATGCCAGACTCCTTGCTGATGGCCACGCCTTTAGGGCCGGGGGCTTCTTTGTAGCGACACACCAACTCTCCTGAAAACACATCAACCTTTTCTCCGTACTTCTCGTCCAAATAAAAAATATAAAAAAAATTGAATAAATAAATAAATAAATAAATAAATGAATAATAAATAGGTAATAAATAAATACATGAATGATAAATAAGTATTCAATAACTGAATTATTGAATAAATAAATAAATCCATAAATAAATAAATGAAAAAAACTAAATAAAGAAAGACAGAAAGAAAGAACGAAAGAAAGAGCGATATAAAGAAAGAAAGAAAGAAGGAACGAAAAAAATCAATCAATCAATCAATCAATCAATTAATCAGTTCATGAAATTATTTAGATGCATTTGGCTGTATTTCTAGATGATACGGTCGTGTTTGTGAAAACCTATCATTGTGCATCGGGGCGGGGATATAGCTCAGTTGGTAGCGCGCTGGATTTGTCAGCGTGAGTTCGATCCCAGGTTCGGCGGAAATTTATTTCAGAGTCAACTTTGTGTGCAGACTCTCTTCGGTGTCCGAACTCCCCCCCCCCCCCCCCCCCCCCCCCCCCCGTGTACACTACATTGGGTGTGCACGTTAAAGATCCCACGATTGACAAAAGGGTCTTTCCTGGCAAAATTGCTTAGGCACAGTTAATAATTGTCTACCTATACCCGTGTGACTTGGAATAATAGGCCGTGAAAGGTAAATATGCGCCGAAATGGCTGCAATTACTGGCCGTATAAAATTTCATCTCACACGGCATCACTGCAGAGCGCCTAGAACTGTACCCACGGAATATGCGCGATATAAGCGTCATTGATTTATTGATCCAAGCGAAGCGAGCGAAGCTAGGTTGGTCCCACACTAGAGTTGATTTCAACCAAATGATGTGTGTGTGTGTGTGTGTGTGTGTGTGTGTGTGTGTGTGTGTGTGTGTGTGTGTGTGTGTTAGAACCCCTAAAACTTTCCCAGTTTTGACTCGACTACAACAAAAATTGGCACAGGCAATGTTATTGATCCCAGGAAGGTTTTAAGACATAAATCGTTTTGATCCGACATCGACAACGGCAGTTACAAGCGCTTCCAATTTCTAAGTCATAACAAAGAAGGAGGTCAAACCCAGGTCAAGAAGACAATCAAAACTCATGACGTCAAACTCATGACATCATTCTCTTCAACACAAGGAGCTGAATTCAAAATGTTATGACATCTTCCATGACGTCAAACTTGAGGATTCCATTTCCAAGCTAAAGTCTTTGTGTCCATCAAATCTGGTGGTAGCACGAGATGTTGTAAGAGACACCGTGAATTACTTGCAATCCTGGTGAGTTGGTTGATATGATGGACGACGACAACGACAACAACAACAACAACAACAACAACAACAACACCACCACCACCAACAACAAAAAAACAACAACACCACCACCACCACCACTAACAACAACAACAGCAACAACAACAACAACAACAACAACAACAACTACAACGACACCACCACCACAACCACCACAACCACCAACAACGAGATGTTGTAAGAGACACCGTGAATTACTTGCAATCCTGGTGAGTTGGTTGATATGATGGACGACGACAACAACAACAACAACAACAACAACAACAACAACACCTCCACCACCAACAACAAAAAACCAACAACACCACCACCACCACCACCACCACTAACAACAACAACAACAACAACAACTACAACGACACCACCACCACAACCACCAACAACAAAAATCCATTAAAAACCGTTATTTTCCATTTCTCAACCGATTTTTATGAACATTTGTGAAAAGGTCCGTTGTCCCTTACTGAAGATATCGAGATGTTGGACGAGACTTCGTTATTTACTTGTAATCAGGTAATCTAGGTGTACATCAAATCTCGTAGCACGAGATGTTGGACGAGACTTCGTCATTTGCTTGTAATCAGGTAATCTTGGTGTACATGAAATCTGGTAGCACGAGATGTTGGACGAGACTTCGTTATTTACTTGTAATCAGGTAATCTAGGTGTACATCATATCTCGTAGCACGAGATGTTGGACGAGACTTCGTCATTTGCTTGTAATCGCTCTCTCTCTCTCTCTCTCTCTCTCTCTCTCTCTCTCTCTCTCTCTCTCTCAAATATTGATTATGCATCCACTGTGTGGGATTGTGCAAGTGCTAATGTTTTGAAACCTTTAGCCAGTCTTCACAGAAGAGCAGTTAAGCTTATTATGCTAAAAAATCACACTCCTTCAGAATCTGATTATACAAATTTGCAAGTATTACCATTTCAAAAAAGGTTAATGTATAATAAAGGTGTTATAATGCATAAAGTGATGTCAGGATATGCACCGGAGACATTACGTGATAATTTTATTTTGAACTATAACAGACTAAAAATCATCACACCGACTCCACGTATTGACCTTTTCAAATCAAGCCTTCTATATTCAGGTGCGGTCCTATGGAACTCACTTCCTATTTTTCTTAAGCATAAAACAAACACAGACAGCTTCAAAAAAAATTATATGTCGCACATAATGCAACTAAACATGTGCTGAATGGTTCAACAATTCATTTAAAATGTATGTGCATGTTAAACTAAATTATAATAATATGCAGATCTAAATTAAGATATGTTAAAAATTGACATATTTATTATTGGAAATTGTACTTAAAATGCAGCATGACAAATGTATATCTGTATATATATATAATGTATTATAAGTTTGATGTGATAGTTATTTGATTATATTGTTTTCTGTTCTTGTTGACCCTATATTAGGGCGAGGGCTGGATGTAAAAAAGCAATATTCTTGCTTATCTATTACCCTCGATAATAAAGATTTTGTCTTGTCTTGTCTTGTCTCTCTCTCTCTCTCTCTCTCTCTCTCTCTCTCTCTCTCTCTCTCTCTCTCTCTCTCTCTCTCTCTCTCTCTGCCAAACATATATGCATTTACCATCCAAAGCACTGCATTTTCCGAGGAAAGATATCATCATAAACAGAGAGAGAGAGAGAGAGAGAGAGAGAGAGAGAGAGAGAGAGAGAGAGAGAGAGAGAGAGAGAGAGAGAGTAAACAAGTATGAAACAATAACAACAAAACAACAACAAGAACATTACACACAAAAAAGGACAGTATTGTCATCAAAACAACAACAACAAACACAACAGCCACAACAACAACCACAACAACTGACAAGATTTCTAGGTGTGGAACCTCTCTCTCTCTCTCTCTCTCTCTCTCTCTCTCTCTCTCTCTCTCTCTCTCTCTCTCTCTCTCTCTCTCTCTCTCTCTCTCTCTCTCTCTCTCTCAATGATGGCTCCTTCGCTTGGGGTATGCAGTGCCAGGCACTGCACTTCTACTTAATTGATTGATTGAAATGCCATTCATTCTACTACCATACGCCACAAGCAACTAGATTGTACATGAAGTAGTTTCTATACAGTGGAACAGAAAACACAGTCAAACCGAAAACCGATTCATGCGAATGGACTGCCTGTGTCAACAACTCGCTTCAAATCGATTGCTAAAATAAGAATAGTTTAGTTTTTACATTTAGTCAAGTTTTGACTAAATGTTTTAACATAGACGGGGAATCGAGACGAGGGTCGTGGTGTATGTATGTGTGTGGGTGTGTGTGTGTGTGTGTGTGTGTGTGTGTGTGTGTGTGTGTGTGTGTGTGTGTGTGTGTGTGTGTGTGTGTGTGTGTGTGTGTGTGTGTGTGTGTGTGTGTGTGTGTGTCTGTATGTCTGTATGTGTAGAGCGTTTCAGACAAAACTACAAGACCAATCTTCATGAAACTTGGCATGATAATTCCTGGGTATAATATCCCCACACGGTTTTTACATTTAGCCAAGTTTTGACTAAATGTTTTAACATAGAGGGGGAATCGAGACGAGGGTCGTGGTGTATGTGTGCTACATGTGTGTGTGTGTGTGTGTGTGTGTGTGTGTGTGTGTGTGTGTGTGTGTGTGTGTGTGTGTGTGTGTGTGTGTGTGTGTGTGTGTGTAGAGCGATTCAGACTAAACTACTGGACCGATCTTTATGAAATTTGACATGAGAGTTCCTGGGAATGATATCCCCCGATGTTTTTTTTCATTTTTTTCGATAAATACCTTTGATGACGTCATATCCGGCTTTTTGTAAAAGTTGAGGCGGCACTGTCACACCCTCATTTTTCAATCAAATAGATTGACATTTTGGCAAAGCAATCTTCGACAAAGGCCGGACTTTGGTATTGCATTTCAGCTTGGTGGCTTAAAAACTAATGAATGAGTTTGGTTATTAAAAATCGGAAACTTGTAATTAAAATTATTTTTTTTATTAAACGATCCAAAAACAATTTCATCTTCTTCTTTGTCATTTTCTGATTCCAAAAACAAATACATGTTATATTTGGATTACAAACAAGCTCTGAAAATTAAAAATATGAAAATCATGGTTAAAATAATTATATTTTCCAAAA
Source organism: Littorina saxatilis (assembly GCF_037325665.1). Classification (NCBI taxonomy): domain Eukaryota; kingdom Metazoa; phylum Mollusca; class Gastropoda; order Littorinimorpha; family Littorinidae; genus Littorina; species Littorina saxatilis. Next base: position 57,951,631 of record NC_090253.1, on the reverse strand, counting down.
TCGATTTTAAAACAATTTCATCTTAATCCTTGTCGGTCCCTGATTCCAAAAACATATAGATATGATATGTTTGGATTAAAAACAAACTCAGTAACCTAAAAAGAATAGAGATACAGAAAAGCGTGTTATCCTGCTCAGGGCGACCACTACCGCACTAGCACTAAATCTGGCTTGTCGATTTCACTGCCTTTGCCACGAGCGGTGGACTGACGAAAGTACGAGTATGCGGTCTTGGTGAAAAAAGCAGTGCGTTCAGTTTCATTCTATGAGTTCGACAGCTTTACTAAATGTTGTTATTTCGCCTTACGCGACTTGTTTTCTCATTTTTTTTCGATAAATGTCTTTGATGACGTCTTATCCGGCTTTTTGTGATTGTTGAGGCGGTACTGTCACGCCTTCATTGTTTAACCAAATTGATTGAAATTTTGGTCAAGCAATGTTTGACTCAGTCCGGACTTTGGTATTGCATTTCAGCTCAGAAACTGAACAACTATGTAATTAGTTTGCTCATTTAAGTTGTTATTAAAAACAAGTTTTTACTTACAGATTAAAACATTATTGCACTGTATTCCTCGTTTTCGCCTGAATTCGAAAATATATAGATATGTTATGTTTACTTGAAAAACGCGCTCAGAATGAAAGACAATAGGTCGAGTATAATGTTCGCATGCTTCGCAGAGAGCGTGACCTGTCTCGGTGTTCGGGGAAGTTTAGCCGAGACTATCTGAATGTAGTCTCTGCGATGACTGGTTTTTGGTGTTTATCTTTTAGTTTGATACCTACAGATTGACTAAATGTGTTTATATCGCTTCGCGCGACTTGTTGTTGTTGGAATAGGTGATAATGGGAAATAACTCTGTCGGGTTTGTATAGGCTATGAAAGTGAATAATTTTGCTTTCATTGAAACAATCTTCGCTGCGTTACATTATAAGCCAGTTACACACAAGACCACACACATACACACACACACACACACACACACACACACACACACACACACACACACACACACACACACACACACACACACACACACGATAAATAATAACAAATAAGCAACGCACCTGCACTCGTTGCTATGACAACGGCGTTGGAAGTCCAGTCTGATACAACTATCAGATCCCCCGATTCGTCTGCACAGATTGTTCTTGGATATCTGAAATGTTGTGGCTTCAAAATCCGGCGTAGTATGTCGCCGTTCAAATTAATTACGCGTACGTCCGCGTTTCCAAACGGCGCACAGACTCCCACTGCAAACTCCTTATCCTG
>NC_090253.1:57942861-57947861 GCF_037325665.1 Littorina saxatilis | reverse complement strand
CCCGTGTACACTACATTGGGTGTGCACGTTAAAGATCCCACGATTGACAAAAGGGTCTTTCCTGGCAAAATTGCTTAGGCACAGTTAATAATTGTCTACCTATACCCGTGTGACTTGGAATAATAGGCCGTGAAAGGTAAATATGCGCCGAAATGGCTGCAATCTACTGGCCGTATAAAAATTTCATCTCACACGGCATCACTGCAGAGCGCCTAGAACTGTACCCACGGAATATGCGCGATATAAGCGTCATTGATTGATTGATAAACCAAGGTATACGGCTGATCATCTTCTTCTTCTTCTGCGTTCGTGGGCTGAAACTCCCACGTACACTCGTGTTTTTGCACGAGTGGAATTTTACGTGTATGACCGTTTTTACCCCGCCATTAAGGCAGCCATACGCCGCTTTCGGAGGAAGCATGCTGGGTATTTTCGTGTTTCTATAACCCACCGAACTCTGACATGGAGTACAGGATCTTTTCCGTGCGCACTTGGTCTTGTGCTTGCGTGTACACACGAAGGGGGATAAGCCACTAATCAGGTCTGCACATACGTTGACCTGGGAGATCGGACAAATCTCCACATTTAACCCACCAGGCGGCCGCGGCCGGGATTCGAACCCTCGACCTTCCGATTAAGAGGCCGACGTCTTACCACCCCGCCACAGCGCCCGTCCCATTCGGCTGACCATCTCAGATCTGACCAGGTTTGTTTGCAAGGGATGACCATCCCTCCACTTGGACACATACTAAACACCAACATCCTGACCGGCACGGTTGGCCTAGTGGTAAGTAACCGTAAGGCGTCCGCCCCGTGATCGGGAGGTCGTGGGTTCGAACCCCGGCCGGATCATACCTAAGACTTTAAAATTGGCAATCTAGTGGCTGCTCCGCCTGGCGTCTGGCATTATGGGGTTAGTGCTAAGACTGGTTGGTCCGGTGTCAGAATAATGTGACTGGGTGAGACATGAAGCCTGTGCTGCGACTTCTGTCTTGTGTTTGGCGCACGTTATAATGTCAAAGCAGCACCTCCCTTATATGGCCTTCGTGGTCGGCTGCGTTAAGCAAACAAACAAACCAACATACTGGGTGATTTCTGTGCATAGAAGACATTTGGCTTTTGTTTGGTAGTAAGGGACAAATTATACCTGCGCAGAGTCAGCGGCACAGACGACGCACTGCAGATTATTGAGGTAATTTTTTTCCCCCAGCCCGCTACACGTTGCGTGAAAAGAAAACAGGCCAATTACTCGTCATAATCCCTATCGCAGCATGCAGCGCCTCTGACTCTGCGCAGGTATAATTTGCCTCTAATGAATCTTTTAACGGGCGTTAGTGTTTTTTTGGAATTTATTCAGAAAAAACCTCACTCTGGACAAGAGAGTAGCCCGACTGTTGATTGGTGGTATGTGTCCAACTGGAGGGAGGGTCTTATCCCATTTAAAAGCATGGCCGGATCTTATATAGTTTGTCGAATCGTTTATATAGGAAGGACTGTGCCTTTATAATCTCTCTATATATATACGACTAGTGTCTGTGTGTCTGTCTGTCTGTCTGTCTGTCTGTCTGTCTGTCTGTCTGTGCGCGATGCGCGACCAAGGTTCTCGATGGATCTGTTTCAAATTTGGTGATCATATTCAGGTACACCCTGGACACAACCTGGTCGATGAGATATTTCAACACGTGCTCTCAGCGCGCTGAACCGATTTTTTGTTGTTGTTGTCTGGATCCACTACCAGTAACTCTTCCTTATCTTCTCCAGTGTTTTCAGCCGCGATTATCTCCCTTCCTCCGTGTGGCGTCAATCCATATTCCCGTTACTACGTTACTATTTTTAGAAGGTCACTGCACGTTACTACTTTTAGAAGGTCTCCCGTGTTTTGCGCGTTTATCTCCTTTCCTTCGTGCGCCGGCAAAGCCGGGTCCCAGGCACAGCCTGGTACATGTATTCGGCTCTATTTCTTCCCGGCGAAGCCGGTACCCGGCGAAGCGGGTAATCATCTAGTGCTAAATATATGTATGTGTCCAAAATTAATCGACGTGAGAAGATCTCGAGATAAGAGCACAACGCAAACATACATAAACACACACAGACAGTCAACAGAGAAACAGACAGCCAGCAAGAAAGACAGACAGCCAGCAAGAAAGACAGACAGAAACAGACAGCCAGCAAGAAAGACAGACAGAAACAGACAGACACAGACAAAAAAAGACAAATCAACATTAACTCAATCCATACCGTAGTCTTCATGAAAGTGACATCCCACGGCTCCAGATTGCCAAGGTGAAGGTAGCCCACAATCTGAGACTGGTGGAAGTCCACGATCTTTAGCGAGTGGTTGTGACGATCCACGAAGGCAGCTCGGTTGACCTGCTTCATCGTGGCTGCCCCGCACAGCCCTCCCCTTCGCGGTTCCGTGCGCATGTTGCCAGAGAACACCGCCACAGGCTTGCAGGTCATATCCTTGCGCCGAGCCCTGTTGTACGCTTCTGTGCAGGGGTCGTGGCCGCTGTAGTCCTCCGCGTCGTAAGCAGGCTCGTGGTCTGTGATGGGCGGAGCTGAGGGTCCTGTGTAGTGTGTCCCTCCTCCTTGCCCACTGTACGGAGGCGGGGCTGCATAGTCCAGGGGCGGGGCTGTCGGCTCCCAGTTTGACCAGTCGCTGATCAGTCGCCACTGGGCTTCCACGGTGGAAGAAATGCCTTCAGCTCTTTTCAAATTATCATCCGTATTACCTCCAAGGTAGTTGTCTCTGACGTTTAGACCTCTGTCTGGGAGACTTTCTGAACGTTCAAAATCGGACACAACATCCGGAAAATGCCCTTCGCCTCTCCCAGGATCCTCCGCGGGAGGTGGAGCGGAAGTGACGTCACTCAGCCTCAGTTCCGACAGGCGAGACTCCCGCCTTCGCACCGGGTTGTCCCCCGACTCACTCTCCACGCCCTGGGCATCCCCTGTCACGGGCATCTCTCCTCTGCCTAGGTCTGCCACGACGCTTCCCAGGTCCAAGGCAGAAATATGGTCTTCAAGGCTTCTCTCGGGAGGCTGGAACGTGAGCGTGTCGGCCTGAGCCTCCTGATCCAGCTTTCCTGCGAGTTTGCTGAAGTTGGAGATCTGCTCCTCTGCCGTAGCCAGTACGTGCATTGCGTTAAAGGGCCCGCTGCGCGTCAGGGTGTCGAACAACGTCATCGTGTTGTTCACTGACGTCAAGATGGCGTCGCATTCCTTCTGCGAGCTTCCCGCTCTCTGTGTTTCGTCTTCGGTGACCTGTGACAGGTTGGTTTTAATGATCTACAATACAGATACATGCACAGCCTAGTGGCGACAGTACGAAAAAAAAAATGTATTGCAGTACATATGTTGAAGTCATTGAGACATACTTCGTGTCAATAACAATGAAAATATCAATATAGCAACCATGCATCTTGGACATCTTTCGCTCTTCTCCTCCCCTTGTTGCATCCTAGTTCTTCAGTTGTTTCTAGTTTTCCGTTGATGTTGTGTTTTGGTCTGCTTCATAAGTAGTCTTGTTCAAAATTAAAAAAACTCAAACTTCTTTTTGTTGTATACGAATGAACTAATAAAAAGCTGTTTAACAGCTAGCTGTGTTGACATATCGAGGGTTTTTTCCAAAGTCAGTTTGGCGCCTGCGCAAAACTAATGCGCATAAGAAACGCCGTCTGCTATCAAAACCTGAGATCAACGCATAGACGCAAAAACTGTCATTTTGTAAGTTTGGAACAACAAATCAAGGTCAGAACAGCTATATAATCGCTATTGTATTTTCAGCGTAGCAATAGGGTCCGATATTTAGACTCGAACAAGTATAATGCGACTCGTCTTCGACTCGTCGGCATTATACTTGTCTCGTCTAAATATCGGACCCTATTGCTACGCTGAAAGCACAATAGCTGTTAATATTAATCGGCATGAGAAATAAAGGAACACAAGCGCTCTAAATGCGTACGACATGCACGTGCCTTTGTTTCTTCGATCTTGAAATAGCGCTCTGCCTCATCGGATTACGACTATACATCAATAACAGTCAATACTATACATCAATAACAATCAATACTATACATCAATAACAGTCAATACTATACATCAATAACAGTCAATACTATACATCAATAACAGTTATACTATACATCAATAACAATCAATACTATACATCAATAACAGTCAATACTATTAACAGCTATTGTGTTTTCAGCGTAGCAATAGGGTCCGATATTTAGACGTGACACGGTCATGATAATGCGACGAGTCGAAGACGAGTCGCATTATACTTGTTCGAGTCTAAATAGCGGACCCTATTGCTACGCTGAAAACACAATAGCGATTATATAGCTGTTCTGACCTTGATTTGTTGTTCCAAACTTACAAAATGACAGTTCAACAGCAGACGAATTCCTTACGCGCATCATTTTCGCGCAGCCACACCGCTACACGCTTTCTGACTTTCGAAGAAAAACTCCAACTGCATTCGATTTGTGTGGTTACGTCCCTTGAATGAGACGGAAACTCGTCTGCTACAAAACCTGAGATCAACTCATCGACGCAAACATTTTCATTTTGCCAGTTTGGAACAACAATTTGAACAAAGCAAGGTCAGAAAAGCAATACAACCGCTAGTGAGTTTTTAGCGTAGCAATAGGGTCCGATATTTAGACTCGAACAAGCATAATGCGACTCGTCTTCGACTCGTCGGCATTACTTGTCTCGTCATGAAGCGATTTTTTCAACCTCAGTTTAAACACTCTTTTTTAAACGACTTTATGAATGTTAGTACCTAGGGTCGATCATCAATACTTTAGTGGGGAAGTGGGATATTCAGTGTGGAGTAATAAATAAAGAAAAGCCGAATGCGAAAGTGTGTCTCAGTGGCAACTGAGCTCACACAGGTAGGCCTACACATTGACACAGAAACGGCTGTTCCATGAAATATTTGTCACCCCCCTGTTCGAACTACATCTTTTGACTTAGGTCATTTTGTAGTGTTT
>NC_090253.1:57883812-57942661 GCF_037325665.1 Littorina saxatilis | reverse complement strand
TTAAAGATCCCACAATTGACAAAAGGGTCTTTCCTGGCAAAATTGCTTAGGCACAGTTAATAATTGTCTACCTATACCCGTGTGACTTGGAATAATAGGCCGTGAAAGGTAAATATGCGCCGAAATGGCTGCAATTACTGGCCGTATAAAATTTCATCTCACACGGCATCACTGCAGAGCGCCTAGAACTGTACCCACGGAATATGCGCGATATAAGCGTCATTGATTTATTGATCCAAGCGAAGCGAGCGAAGCTAGGTTGGTCCCACACTAGAGTTGATTTCAACCAAATGATGTGTGTGTGTGTGTGTGTGTGTGTGTGTGTGTGTGTGTGTGTGTGTGTGTGTGTGTGTTAGAACCCCTAAAACTTTCCCAGTTTTGACTCGACTACAACAAAAATTGGCACAGGCAATGTTATTGATCCCAGGAAGGTTTTAAGACATAAATCGTTTTGATCCGACATCGACAACGGCAGTTACAAGCGCTTCCAATTTCTAAGTCATAACAAAGAAGGAGGTCAAACCCAGGTCAAGAAGACAATCAAAACTCATGACGTCAAACTCATGACATCATTCTCTTCAACACAAGGAGCTGAATTCAAAATGTTATGACATCTTCCATGACGTCAAACTTGAGGATTCCATTTCCAAGCTAAAGTCTTTGTGTCCATCAAATCTGGTGGTAGCACGAGATGTTGTAAGAGACACCGTGAATTACTTGCAATCCTGGTGAGTTGGTTGATATGATGGACGACGACAACGACAACAACAACAACAACAACAACAACAACAACACCACCTCCACCACCAACAACAAAAAAACAACAACAACACCACCACCACCACTAACAACAACAACAACAACAACAACAACAACAACAACAACAACAACAACTACAACGACACCACCACCACAACCACCACAACCACCAACAACGAGATGTTGTAAGAGACACCGTGAATTACTTGCAATCCTGGTGAGTTGGTTGATATGATGGACGACGACAACAACAACAACAACAACAACAACAACAACAACACCTCCACCACCAACAACAAAAAACCAACAACACCACCACCACCACCACCACCACTAACAACAACAACAACAACAACAACTACAACGACACCACCACCACAACCACCAACAACAAAAATCCATTAAAAACCGTTATTTTCCATTTCTCAACCGATTTTTATGAACATTTGTGAAAAGGTCCGTTGTCCCTTACTGAAGATATCGAGATGTTGGACGAGACTTCGTTATTTACTTGTAATCAGGTAATCTAGGTGTACATCAAATCTCGTAGCACGAGATGTTGGACGAGACTTCGTCATTTGCTTGTAATCAGGTAATCTTGGTGTACATGAAATCTGGTAGCACGAGATGTTGGACGAGACTTCGTTATTTACTTGTAATCAGGTAATCTAGGTGTACATCATATCTCGTAGCACGAGATGTTGGACGAGACTTCGTCATTTGCTTGTAATCGCTCTCTCTCTCTCTCTCTCTCTCTCTCTCTCTCTCTCTCTCTCTCTCTCTCTCTCTCTCTCTCTCTCTCTCTCTCTCTCTCTCCTCTCTCTCTCTCTCTCTCTCTCTCTCTCTGCCAAACATATATGCATTTACCATCCAAAGCACTGCATTTTCCGAGGAAAGATATCATCATAAACAGAGAGAGAGAGAGAGAGAGAGAGAGAGAGAGAGAGAGAGAGAGAGAGAGAGAGAGAGAGAGAGAGAGAGAGAGAGAGTAAACAAGTATGAAACAATAACAACAAAACAACAACAAGAACATTACACACAAAAAAGGACAGTATTGTCATCAAAACAACAACAACAAACACAACAGCCACAACAACAACCACAACAACTGACAAGATTTCTAGGTGTGGAACCTCTCTCTCTCTCTCTCTCTCTCTCTCTCTCTCTCTCTCTCTCTCTCTCTCTCTCTCTCTCTCTCTCTCTCTCTCTCTCAATGATGGCTCCTTCGCTTGGGGTATGCAGTGCCAGGCACTGCACTTCTACTTAATTGATTGATTGAAATGCCATTCATTCTACTACCATACGCCACAAGCAACTAGATTGTACATGAAGTAGTTTCTATACAGTGGAACAGAAAACACAGTCAAACCGAAAACCGATTCATGCGAATGGACTGCCTGTGTCAACAACTCGCTTCAAATCGATTGCTAAAATAAGAATAGTTTAGTTTTTACATTTAGTCAAGTTTTGACTAAATGTTTTAACATAGACGGGGAATCGAGACGAGGGTCGTGGTGTATGTATGTGTGTGGGGGTGTGTGTGTGTGTGTGTGTGTGTGTGTGTGTGTGTGTGTGTGTGTGTGTGTGTGTGTGTGTGTGTGTGTGTGTGTGTGTGTGTGTGTGTGTGTGTGTGTGTGTCTGTATGTCTGTATGTGTAGAGCGTTTCAGACAAAACTACAAGACCAATCTTCATGAAACTTGGCATGATAATTCCTGGGTATAATATCCCCACACGGTTTTTACATTTAGCCAAGTTTTGACTAAATGTTTTAACATAGAGGGGGAATCGAGACGAGGGTCGTGGTGTATGTGTGCTACATGTGTGTGTGTGTGTGTGTGTGTGTGTGTGTGTGTGTGTGTGTGTGTGTGTGTGTGTGTGTGTGTGTGTGTGTGTGTGTGTGTAGAGCGATTCAGACTAAACTACTGGACCGATCTTTATGAAATTTGACATGAGAGTTCCTGGGAATGATATCCCCCGATGTTTTTTTTCATTTTTTTCGATAAATACCTTTGATGACGTCATATCCGGCTTTTTGTAAAAGTTGAGGCGGCACTGTCACACCCTCATTTTTCAATCAAATAGATTGACATTTTGGCAAAGCAATCTTCGACAAAGGCCGGACTTTGGTATTGCATTTCAGCTTGGTGGCTTAAAAACTAATGAATGAGTTTGGTTATTAAAAATCGGAAACTTGTAATTAAAATTATTTTTTTTATTAAACGATCCAAAAACAATTTCATCTTCTTCTTTGTCATTTTCTGATTCCAAAAACAAATACATGTTATATTTGGATTACAAACAAGCTCTGAAAATTAAAAATATGAAAATCATGGTTAAAATAATTATATTTTCCAAAATCGATTTTAAAACAATTTCATCTTAATCCTTGTCGGTCCCTGATTCCAAAAACATATAGATATGATATGTTTGGATTAAAAACAAACTCAGTAACCTAAAAAGAATAGAGATACAGAAAAGCGTGTTATCCTGCTCAGGGCGACCACTACCGCACTAGCACTAAATCTGGCTTGTCGATTTCACTGCCTTTGCCACGAGCGGTGGACTGACGAAAGTACGAGTATGCGGTCTTGGTGAAAAAAGCAGTGCGTTCAGTTTCATTCTATGAGTTCGACAGCTTTACTAAATGTTGTTATTTCGCCTTACGCGACTTGTTTTCTCATTTTTTTTCGATAAATGTCTTTGATGACGTCTTATCCGGCTTTTTGTGATTGTTGAGGCGGTACTGTCACGCCTTCATTGTTTAACCAAATTGATTGAAATTTTGGTCAAGCAATGTTTGACTCAGTCCGGACTTTGGTATTGCATTTCAGCTCAGAAACTGAACAACTATGTAATTAGTTTGCTCATTTAAGTTGTTATTAAAAACAAGTTTTTACTTACAGATTAAAACATTATTGCACTGTATTCCTCGTTTTCGCCTGAATTCGAAAATATATAGATATGTTATGTTTACTTGAAAAACGCGCTCAGAATGAAAGACAATAGGTCGAGTATAATGTTCGCATGCTTCGCAGAGAGCGTGACCTGTCTCGGTGTTCGGGGAAGTTTAGCCGAGACTATCTGAATGTAGTCTCTGCGATGACTGGTTTTTGGTGTTTATCTTTTAGTTTGATACCTACAGATTGACTAAATGTGTTTATATCGCTTCGCGCGACTTGTTGTTGTTGGAATAGGTGATAATGGGAAATAACTCTGTCGGGTTTGTATAGGCTATGAAAGTGAATAATTTTGCTTTCATTGAAACAATCTTCGCTGCGTTACATTATAAGCCAGTTACACACAAGACCACACACACACACACACACACACACACACACACACACACACACACACACACACACACACACACACACACACACACACACACACACACACACACACGATAAATAATAACAAATAAGCAACGCACCTGCACTCGTTGCTATGACAACGGCGTTGGAAGTCCAGTCTGATACAACTATCAGATCCCCCGATTCGTCTGCACAGATTGTTCTTGGATATCTGAAATGTTGTGGCTTCAAAATCCGGCGTAGTATGTCGCCGTTCAAATTAATTACGCGTACGTCCGCGTTTCCAAACGGCGCACAGACTCCCACTGCAAACTCCTTATCCTGTATAAACAATCAGTTTAACCAATAAGGCAAGCAACCAAGGGAGCAGTAAGTCAATCAATCATTTACCCATTGACTGAAACGCATATATATATATATATATATATCGTACTGAACTCGCAACATGTTTGCCCATTTCGCGTAATCGGCAAAACGCAGCCCATTTCGCGTAAAATGGGCAAGTATTAGAGGCCTTTACGCATTTTCGGCAAAACGCTGCCGATTTCGCGAAACTGATGGGCAACGTTTTGCCGATTACCCGAAATGGGCAACTGTTGCCGATTCCGCGAATTCGGCAATTCCGTGAATTCGGAACGATATGTACATAATATTATCAATATATATTAGGTAAATTAACGACTTTTGCTTAGAACTAGGAAAAAAATCTATACTCTGAAAAGGGGAACTACCACTATTGCCCTGACATTTGCAGCAATAGTATTGCCTCCCATGGGGACCATTTTTACATTTAGTCAAGTTATGACTAAATGTTTTAACATCGAGGGGGGAATCGAGACGAGGGTCGTGGTGTGTGTGTGTGTGTGTGTGTGTGTGTGTGTGTGTGTGTGTGTGTGTGTGTGTGTGTGTGTGTGTGAGTGTGTGTCTGTGCGTGTGTGTGTTGAGCGATTCAAACTAAACTACTGGACCGATCTTTATGAAATTTGACATGAGAGTTCCTGGGTATGATATCCCCGGATGTTTTTTGCTTTTTTTCGATAAATGTCTTTGATGACGTCATATCCGGCTTTTTGTAAAAGTTGAGGCGGCACTGTCACACCCTCATTATTTTTTCAATCAAATTGATTGAAATTTTGGCCAAGCAGTCTTCGACGAAGGCCGGACTTCGGTATTGCATTTCAGCTTGGTGGCTTAAAAATTGATTTATGACTTGGGTCATTAAAAATCTGAAAATTGTAAAAAAAAATTTTTTTATAAAACGATCCAAATTTACGTTAATCTTATTCTTTATCATGTTCTGATTCCAAAAACATATAAATATGTTATATTTGGATGAAAAACAAGCTCTGAAAATAAAAAAATATGAAAAATATGATCAAAATTAAATTTCCGAAATCGATGTAAAAACAATTTCATCTTATTCCTTGTCGGTTCCTGATTCCAAAAACATATAGATATGATATGTTTGGATTAAAAACACGCTCAGAAACTTAAAACGAAGAGAGGTACAGTAAAGCGTGCTATGAAGCACAGCGCAACCGCTGCCGCGCCAAACAGGCTCGTCACTTTCACTGCCTTTTGCACTAGCGGCGGACTACGTTCAGTTTCATTCTGTGAGTTCCACAGCTTGACTAAATGTAGTAATTTCGCCTTACGCGACTTTTTTCTTGTCTTAGTTTTGGTGTAATCGTTTGACCTTGTTTGTTAGGATTTTTTGTCTTGGATTTGTAACTATTTCTTTTTCTTCCGACGTTGAAGGGGGTAGCCATGCAAACACTTAGGGAATAAAGAAGGAGGTGGTCACACTGCAGCAACTATTAGGTAACGAGTCAGTTATCAAATGACGCTAAAATTAATGCAGCTGGAGCTAACATAAATGTTCAGTTGGCTGAAATTACCACCCCCCCTCCCAGGGGGTCACCAGCACACACACACACACACACACACACACACACACACACACACACACACACACACACACACACACACACACACACACACACTCTTTCTCTCTCTCTTTCTTTCTCTCTCTCTCTCTCTCTCTCTCTCTCTCTCTCTCTCTCTCTCTCTCTCTCTCTCTCTCTCTCTCTCTCTTTCAGTACCCCCTGTTCCCCTACTCACCACGCCCCACGCCCCGAACATATTAATTAGATGACAAAGGCTTTGCTAAATTTGTGTGTGAAATAGTAGTGAATATGCAAGCACTTTACCTTCAGATGCGCGATGCAAGAGTAGCCGACAGAAGTGATCACGTGACTTGAAATCTCTAGACGGGGTCTTCCCGTGGGAATGAACACCAAGCACCGCGCGCCTGGACACGTGACCGCTAGATCCTCCTGCAGTATGAATTAGATCATTAGGCAAAACAAAACAAAATGCTGCTTTAGGGTAACTCGACCGACCCTATTTTTTCCCACCGACCCCAACAACTTTTGTTTTCATTTCTCTACACAAAAAAGAAGAAAAAAGTGTCCTTTCTTGGGAGTTGTTCTTTAATCGGAGGGAAAACAAACCGAAGGTCAAAGATGAAAATGTGACCAAATAACTGTATCACGTTTTAATGGTTTGAGGAAGAGTTGCTTTTCCATGTAAATACTGGGGCAAACAATCCCCCGTGAAAAAAAAGCCTATACCTACCGACCCTATTTTTGTGTGGTCACGTTACCCTAAACTGGGGCGGGGATATAGCTCAGTTGGTAGCGCGCTGGATTTGTATTCAGTTGGCCGCTGTCAGCGTGAGTTCGATCCCAGGTTCGGCGGAAATTTATTTCAGAGTCAACTTTGTGTGCAGACTCTCTTCGGTGTCCGAACCCTCCCCCCGTGTACACTACATTGGGTGTGCACGTTAAAGATCCCACGATTGACAAAAGGGTCTTTCCTGGCAAAATTGCTTAGGCACAGTTAATAATTGTCTACCTATACCCGTGTGACTTGGAATAATAGGCCGTGAAAGGTAAATATGCGCCGAAATGGCTGCAATCTACTGGCCGTATAAAAATTTCATCTCACACGGCATCACTGCAGAGCGCCTAGAACTGTACCCACGGAATATGCGCGATATAAGCGTCATTGATTGATTGATAAACCAAGGTATACGGCTGATCATCTTCTTCTTCTTCTGCGTTCGTGGGCTGAAACTCCCACGTACACTCGTGTTTTTGCACGAGTGGAATTTTACGTGTATGACCGTTTTTACCCCGCCATTAAGGCAGCCATACGCCGCTTTCGGAGGAAGCATGCTGGGTATTTTCGTGTTTCTATAACCCACCGAACTCTGACATGGATTACAGGATCTTTTCCGTGCGCACTTGGTCTTGTGCTTGCGTGTACACACGAAGGGGGATAAGCCACTAATCAGGTCTGCACATAAGTTGACCTGGGAGATCGGACAAATCTCCACACTTAACCCACCAGGCGGCCGCGGCCGGGATTCGAACCCTCGACCTTCCGATTAAGAGGCCGACGTCTTACCACCCCGCCACAGCGCCCGTCCCATTCGGCTGACCATCTCAGATCTGACCAGGTTTGTTTGCAAGGGATGACCATCCCTCCACTTGGACACATACTAAACACCAACATCCTGACCGGCACGGTTGGCCTAGTGGTAAGGCGTCCGCCCCGTGATCGGGAGGTCGTGGGTTCGAACCCCGGCCGGATCATACCTAAGACTTTAAAATTGGCAATCTAGTGGCTGCTCCGCCTGCCGTCTGGCATTATGGGGTTAGTGCTAAGACTGGTTGGTCCGGTGTCAGAATAATGTGACTGGGTGAGACATGAAGCCTGTGCTGCGACTTCTGTCTTGTGTTTGGCGCACGTTATAATGTCAAAGCAGCACCTCCCTTATATGGCCTTCGTGGTCGGCTGCGTTAAGCAAACAAACAAACCAACATCCTGGGTGATTTCTGTGCATAGAAGACATTTGGCTTTTGTTTGGTAGTAAGGGGCAAATTATACCTGCGCAGAGTCAGCGGCACAGACGACGCACTGCAGATTATTGAGGTAATATTTTTGTCCCCCAGCCCGCTACACGTTGCGTGAAAAGAAAACAGGCCAAGTACTCGTCATAATCCCTATCGCAGCATGCAGCGCCTCTGACTCTGCGCTGGTATAATTTGCCCCTAATGAATCTTTTAACGGGCGTTAGTGGTCTTTTTAGAATTTATTCAGAAAAAAACCTCACTCTGGACAAAGAGAGTAGCCCGACTGTTGATTGGTGGTATGTGTCCAACTGGAGGGAGGGTCTTATCCTATTTAAAAGCATGGCCGGATCTTATATAGTTTGTCGAATCGTTTATATGGGAAGGACTGTGCCTTTATAATCTCTCTATATATATACGACTAGTGTCTGTCTGTCTGTCTGTCTGTCTGTCTGTCTGTCTGTCTGTCTGTCTGTCTGTCTGTCTGTGCGCGATGCGCGGCCAAGGTTCTCGATGGATCTGTTTCAAATTTGGTGATCATATTCAGGTACACCCTGGACACAACCTGGTCGATGAGATATTTCAACACGTGCTCTCAGCGCGCTGAACCGATTTTTTGTTGTTGTTGTCTGGATCCACTACCAGTAACTCTTCCTTATCTTCTCCAGTGTTTTCAGCCGCGATTATCTCCCTTCCTCCGTGTGGCGTCAATCCATATTCCCGTTACTACGTTACTATTTTTAGAAGGTCACTGCACGTTACTACTTTTAGAAGGTCTCCCGTGTTTTGCGCGTTTATCTCCTTTCCTTCGTGCGCCGGCCGGGTCCCAGGCACAGCCTGGTATTCGGCTCTACTTCTTCCCGGCGAAGCCGGTACCCGGCGAAGCGGATAATCATCTAGTGCTAAATATATGTATACGTGTGTCTAAAATTAATCGACGTGAGAAGATCTCGAGATAAGAGCACAACGCAAACATACATAAACACACACAGACAGTCAACAGAGAGACAGAAAGAGAAACAGACAGCCAGCAAGAAAGACAGACAGAAACAGACAGCCAGCAAGAAAGACAGACAGAAACAGACAGACACAGACAAAAAAGACAAACCAACATTAACTCAATCCATACCGTAGTCTTCATGAAAGTGACATCCCACGGCTCCAGATTGCCAAGGTGAAGGTAGCCCACAATCTGAGACTGGTGGAAGTCCACGATCTTTAGCGAGTGGTTGTGACGATCCACGAAGGCAGCTCGGTTGACCTGCTTCATCGTGGCTGCCCCGCACAGCCCTCCCCTTCGCGGTTCCGTGCGCATGTTGCCAGAGAACACCGCCACAGGCTTGCAGGTCATATCCTTGCGCCGAGCCCTGTTGTACGCTTCTGTGCAGGGGTCGTGGCCGCTGTAGTCCTCCGCGTCGTAAGCAGGCTCGTGGTCTGTGATGGGCGGAGCTGAGGGTCCTGTGTAGTGTGTCCCTCCTCCTTGCCCACTGTACGGAGGCGGGGCTGCATAGTCCAGGGGCGGGGCTGTCGGCTCCCAGTTTGACCAGTCGCTGATCAGTCGCCACTGGGCTTCCACGGTGGAAGAAATGCCTTCAGCTCTTTTCAAATTATCATCCGTATTACCTCCAAGGTAGTTGTCTCTGACGTTTAGACCTCTGTCTGGGAGACTTTCTGAACGTTCAAAATCGGACACAACATCCGGAAAATGCCCTTCGCCTCTCCCGGGATCCTCCGCGGGAGGTGGAGCGGAAGTGACGTCACTCAGCCTCAGTTCCGACAGGCGAGACTCCCGCCTTCGCACCGGGTTGTCCCCCGACTCACTCTCCACGCCCTGGGCATCCCCTGTCACGGGCATCTCTCCTCTGCCTAGGTCTGCCACGACGCTTCCTAGGTCCAAGGCAGAAATATGGTCTTCAAGGCTTCTCTCGGGAGGCTGGAACGTGAGCGTGTCGGCCTGAGCCTCCTGATCCAGCTTTCCTGCGAGTCTGCTGAAGTTGGAGATCTGCTCCTCTGCCGTAGCCAGCACGTGCATTGCGTTAAAGGGCCCGCTGCGCGTCAGGGTGTCGAACAACGTCATCGTGTTGTTCACTGACGTCAGGATGGCGTCGCACTCCTTCTGCGAGCTTCCCGCTCTCTGTGTTTCGTCTTCGGTGACCTGTGACAGGTTGGTTTTAATGATCTACAATACAGATACATGCACAGCCTAGCGGCGACAGTACGATACAAAAATGTATTGCTGATATACAGTACATATGTTGAAGTCATTGAGACATACTTCGTGTCAATAACAATGAAAATATCAATATAGCAACCATGCATCTTGGACATCTTTCGCTCCTTGGTCAGCGGGAGCCTGACTCAGTGACGTTCTCGCATTGCTACGCATAAGCGGCCATAGAAATCAAAATATCAATATATAGCTATTCTGATGGACACGTGGGTGAATTCGGGGGCTGTGATTGGATGGTCTCAACATCATCATCAAAGCATAATGCTACGGAAGTCGGCCATTTTTGCCAATATCCAAAAGCATATTGGCAATAACAAAGACGCATGGTTCCGGTTTACCCATCTGTACCACACGATGTTTCACTGATCGACAACAGCATACACTGACAACTTGAAATTCTTCTCGGGAATGTTTTTCAGCTTTACAAATGTCGATAGCATACCCTTTTCTGCTAACTTCCCGATGAAACAGGACTAAACCAATTATTTTCTGTCCCTAAACACCACAAAATGCCCAAAGTCGAAAGATGTAGTACAAACAGGGGAGTAAAACGGAACAGCCGTTTTTGTGTGCCGACTGACACAAACTTTCGCATTCGGCTTTTCTTATCTCGTAACTCCACACTAAATGCCCCACTTCCCCTCTGAAGTATTGATGTACAACCCACGGTACTAACATTCATGTGGTCGTTTATAACTGAGGTTGAAAAATTCGCTTCATGACGAGACAAGTATGAATGCCGTTGTACGGATTAGCTGTTCTCTTCTCCTCCCCTTGTTGCATCCTAGTTCTTCAGTTGTTTCTAGTTTTCCGTTGATGTTGTGTTTTGGTCTTCTTCATAAGTAGTCTTGTTCAAAATTTAAAAATTCAAACTTCTTTTTGTTGTATACGAATGAACTAATAAAAAGCTGTTTAACATCTGTGTTGTCAAATCGAGGTTTTTTTGTGCAAAGTCAGTTTGGCGCCTGCGCAAAACTAATGCGCATAAGAAACGCCGTCTGCTATCAAAACCTGAGATCAACGCATAGACGCAAAAACTGTCATTTTGTAAGTTTGGAACAACAAATCAAGGTCAGAACAGCTATATAATCGCTATTGTATTTTCAGCGTAGCAATAGGGTCCGATATTTAGACTCGAACAAGTATAATGCGACTCGTCTTCGACTCGTCGGCATTATACTTGTCTCGTCTAAATATCGGACCCTATTGCTACGCTGAAAGCACAATAGCTGTTAATATTAATCGGCATGAGAAATAAAGGAACACAAGCGCTCTAAATGCGTACGACATGCACGTGCCTTTGTTTCTTCGATCTTGAAATAGCGCTCTGCCTCATTGGATTACGACTATACATCAATAACAGTCAATACTATACATCAATAACAATCAATACTATACATCAATAACAGTCAATACTATTAACAGCTATTGTGTTTTCAGCGTAGCAATAGGGTCCGATATTTAGACGAGACAAGTATAATGCGACGAGTCGAAGACGAGTCGCATTATACTTGTTCGAGTCTAAATAGCGGACCCTATTGCTACGCTGAAAACACAATAGCGATTATATAGCTGTTCTGACCTTGATTTGTTGTTCCAAACTTACAAAATGACAGTTATTGTGTCGATGCGTTGGCTCAGGTTCAATAGCAGACGAATTCCTTACGCGCATCATTTTCGCGCAGCCACACCGCTACACGCTTTCTGACTTTCGAAGAAAAACTCCAACTGCATTCGATTTGTGTGGTTACGTCCCTTGAATGAGACGGAAACTCGTCTGCTACAAAACCTGAGATCAACTCATCGACGCAAACATTGTCATTTTGCCAGTTTGGAACAACAATTTGAACAAAGCAAGGTCAGAAAAGCAATACAACCGCTAGTGAGTTTTTAGCGTAGCAATAGGGTCCGATATTTAGACTCGAACAAGCATAATGCGACTCGTCTTCGACTCGTCGGCATTACGGCTTGTCTCGTCATGAAGCGAATTTTTCAACCTCAGTTTAAACACTCTTTTTTAAACGACTTCATGAATGTTAGTACCTAGGGTCGATCATCAATACTTTAGAGGGGAAGTGGGGTATTCAGTGTGGAGTTACGAGATAAAGAAAAGCCGAATGCGAAAGTGTGTCTCACTAGTAGCAACTGAACTCACACAGGTAGGCCTACACATTGACACAGAAACGGCTGTTCCATGAAATATTTGTCACCCCCATGTTCGAACTACATCTTTTGACTTAGGTCATTTTGTGGTGTTTAGGGACAGGAAATAATTGGTTTAGCCCTGTTTCACCGGGAAATTAGCAGAAAAAGGTATGTTATCGTCATTTGTAAAGCTGAAATACATTTCTGAGTAGAATAACATTGTCAGCCGTATCAGTGCTGTTAGCTTAGTCCTGAAACATCGTGTGGTACAGATGGGTAAACCGGAACCATGCGTCTTTGTTATTGCCGATATCGTTTGGATATCGGCAAAAAATTGCCAACTTCCGTAGCGTTATCGTTTGATGATTGGAATACGGATGTGTGAGACCATCCAATCACAGCCCCCGAATTCCCCCACGTGTCTATCAGAATAGCTATATTAACAGCTATTGTGTTTTCAGCGTAGCAATAGGGTCCGATATTTAGACGAGACAAGTATAATGCCGACGAGTCGAAGACATCAATAACAGTCAATAATGTATATCAATAACAGTCAATACTATACATCAATCATCTTCGACAGCGTGTCAAACATCTCTCGGTCTTTGGTGAGTGGCAACTTAACGCAAATTCCAACACTGCTACCAATTATTTGGCAGCAGCATCGGCAAAACCCAATATGCACCAATAGATTATAATCAAAATATCAGTCACCTTCGACAGGGAGTTTCGCTCTTTAACTAGCAGAAACTTGGTGCTAATTCCAACACTGCTACCAATTATTTGGCAGCAGCATCGGCAAAAACCCAATATGCATCAATCGATAATAATCAAAATATCCATCACCTTCGACAGGTTGTCGATCATCTCTCGCTCTTTGGCTGGCAGAAACTTGACGCAAATTATAACACTAATTGGCAGCAGCATCGGCAAAAACCAATATATTTATATGCATCAATCGATAAAAATCAAAGTATCAATCACCTTGGTCAGGTTGTCGATCATCTCTCGCTCTTTGGCCAGCAGAAACTTGGCGCAGCGTGCCCGCAGGTCGGAAAAGTACTCCCCGACGGCGATCTCCACCTCCTCTTTCCGTATGTGGACGCGACGAGGCTTCCTGCTGAAGGTCCGCTTGACGTCCTCCACGTCCTTCTTCACGTCCTCCATCTGCTGGCGGAAGTCGTTCATCAGCTTTGTGGCGTTCAGCCGAGCCGCTTCGGAGTCGATGTGCGAAGTTGGAGGGCACGCTTGATGCTGTGGGTCCGAGAGGCAGAGCTCGCAGACGCCGGTTTTCTGGGTCAGGCAGTAGTGGGTCATGCGGTGGGTGAGATGCTTGCTGCACGAGGTGGCTTCTCCCATGAAGTAGGTTGTGGAGCTAGTGCTGTTGGTGCTTGTGTTGGGGTCTTGCTCGTCATCATCTCCTCTGCTTTGACTTTTCTTGCGAGCCTCCACGGTCTCCCGTAGACTGGCCACGAAAAAGTTGTCTGGGAACTGGTCCGCCCACTGAAAGCGATTTTTAACCAACTTAGTTCCGACAAAAAGCGCTCAAGTTGGCTGAAATTTGAATGCAAATAGGCCATACGAACAGCGTTTTAATCTTAATCTCAACGGCGACTCACCTCATAAAAATTTAATGTTCTTGAGAAACGGTCGCGGAATACAGCCGTACGTCAACGTAACGGGCAGCCAGGGCGCAGAGAATCCCTTTCTGTTCCGCAAACTGAACGTGCAGCAAAACAGACAGCTCCTACCTTACCTAATACAAATAATCTACACGGTCATCACTAGAGTCACTCACCTCACGATGAGTTTTGGGGTCAGGGTCACGGGGCACCGCCACACGTCAACATAAAGGGCCAGGAACAGAGAGAACGCCACTCTGCCCTACAGTCTGTGCGATGTAGACACTGACAGACAACTTCTACATAATACAGAACAAATAATCTTGCCAGCTAATTCGATTTTGTGTACATGTAGGATTGCCAGATGGACGAAATGATTGATAATGTTTGGTCTATGGATATCATTAGAATGTATGGAATAAGACAAATTAGAAGTTCAATGGATAAAGTAATAAATAACCTTGGTCATTCCCTGATTGATTTTTGTAAAAGCCAAGGTCTGTTGGTTGTGAATGGTAGGATGGGTGCTGATGAAGGAGTAGGCAAGTTAACATGTAAGAATGCTAGCCTAGTTGACTATGTAATTGCCTCCCCAAGTGTATTTTCAATCAATCAATCAATCAATGAGGCTTATATCGCGCATATTCCGTGGGTACAGTTCTAGGCGCTCTGCAGTGATGCCGTGTGAGATGAAATTTTATACGGCCAGTAGATTGCAGCCATGTCGGCGCATATTTACCTTTCACGGCCTTATTCCAAGTCACACGGGTATGGTAGACAATTATTAACTGTGCCTAAGCAATTTTGCCAGGAAAGACCCTTTTGTCAATCGTGGGATCTTTAACGTGCACACCCAATGTAGTATACACGGGGGGTGGTTCGGACACCGAAGAGAGTCTGCACACAAAGTTGACTCTGTATTTTCACTTAGGCCTAAAAAAAAATAGGTGTGGTTACGGTAACCCGACCTACCCTATTTTTAGGGGCCGATCCTATAACTTTTTATTACATTTGTCAAAAAAAAAAAAAAAACGAGTGCAAAAAACGCAATGAAAGCGAAAGCGCCCGTGTCGCACACTTATTTCCCTGTCAAGTAGGTTTAATTTGTACACATTAGAAAAAAAAGTAAAAAAAAAAAAAAAAGTGATTGCCTACCTTTGGGGCTATGTTACCGTAACCACACCTATTTTTTTTTGGCCTTATTGATAGTCTTAGCGTTGGTGATTTGGATGAACGTATGTCTGATGTACATTGCCCTGTGCACTTTAGTCTTTCTGTAGGCCGTGTTGATGGTATAAATGCTGAAGATAAAAAAGTAAAGTTAAGGATGATTGTTTTTCTGCTGATGTTGTAAAATCAAGATGAAAAGTTGGTGAAGAACAGAATTTTGTGCAATGTATTGATGATGAACAAATTATGGCAGTTGATACGCGCTTGAATGAATTGGCAACAAATATGGATTGTGTTTTGCAAACTGATGTTGATGACTTGACAAAAAATGTATGTAATCTGATGTTGGATGCTGCATGTAAATTAGATATGTTGAAAAAAACTGGAAAAAAAGAAATGGAAGCAGAAAGTGTCTGGTACAACAAGCAAAAAATATCCATGGTTTAATGGCGAATGTAAACAGGAACGAGCTAAGTATAGGCATGTGAAAAGAAATGTGAGATATTTTAATGGTGGTAATTGTAAAGAAAAAAGAAAAGTAACACATAAGTCATATAAAAGAGTTTTAAATAGAAGTTATGATATGTATATAAAAAAAAGTTGCAGAGAAAGATAAAAGGTATGCAGTCTACAGATCCCCATAGTTATTGGAAATTGATAAATGGGAGCGACGAACAGAAAAGGGAAACTGTAAATGCTGTTACCCATGAGGTATTTGTTAAGCATTTTGAGAAGTTGAGTAATTTACCAGAGGAAAACTTGCTAAGTATACCTGGGTATGATGTTGCTTCACCAGTAAACGAGTTTTTGAATGCTGATATATCCCAAGAAGAGGTGTTGAGTTGTATGGGTAAACTAAAGAATATTAAAGCAAGTGGGTATGATAGTATAATAAATGAATTTTTGAAATTTGCCTCACCCAAGCTATTGTGTGTTATAACCCGCTTGTTTAACGTCGTGTTGCAGTCAGGAAAGATACCAACATCATGGGCAGTAGGTTATATCAGCCCTATTTATAAGGGAAAGGGTGCTGTTGATCCTGATAACTATCGAGGTATAACTGTGCTTAGTTGTTTTGGCAAATTGTTTACAAGCGTGATAAATAGAAGAATAAATTTGTTTATGGAGGAAAATGACCTGTTAGGAAATGAGCAGGCCGGTTTTAGAAAAGGTCACTCCACGCTTGATCACATGTTCGCTTTGCACTGTCTTATTGATATTATTTTTGCAACATAGGAAGAAGTTATATTGTGCATTTATAGACTACCGTAAGGCTTTCGATAGCATTCAATATGGGTTATTATGGGAAAAATTATTGCAAATGAATGTGAATGGAAAAGTATTGGACGTGATACGTGACATGTATGCAAAGGCAAAGTCATGCGTAAAATGTGCTGGTGAATTTTCACCGTTTTTCTTGTCAAATGTTGGTCTTCGTCAAGGCGAAAATTTATCCCCGATTCTTTTTTCTCTGTTCCTAAATGATTTAAAACATTTTTTTAGCATCAACCAGATTAGTTTACAGTTGCCTTTTAAAGTAGCCCAGGAAGTGGGTATGGAAAATGTAATTCAATATATGTATTTATTTTTGTTGTTATATGCTGATGATACTGTAATTCTTGCAGAAACCCCAAATGCGATGCAAAAAGCTCTTGATGTTTTGAGTGTTTATTGCGATGTTTGGGGCCTTAATATAAATGTTGACAAAACAAAAGTGGTGATTTTTTCCCGAGGTAAAGCACGAAGTTTACCCAGTTTTGTGTTATGTGGAAATGAAGTGGGTGTCGTATGGGATTATGTTTACCTTGGTATATTGTTTAATTATAATAATAAATTTCAGAAAGCACAACAAAGACAATGTATTTTGGCAAATAGGGCAATGCTTGCACTATTGAGAAAGTGTCGTAAGTTAAATTCACCAATGGATATGCAGTTAGAGTTATTTGAAAAGTGTGTATGTCCAATATTATTATATGGCTGTGAGGTTTGGGGACATGAAAAACTTGACATAGTATCAAAATTTCAGTTGCACTATTTAAAAATGATTTTAAGAGTGAATAAGTCTACCCCATCGTGTATGGTTTTTGGAGAGTTAGGACAGTATCCAATTAAGTTAGAAGCCCAGTGTAGATTATTGATGTATTGGTATCGGTTGATGCTTGATCTGAAAAATGGTACTTCAAAGATTTCTTGTCTGATGTTAAAGTTATATTTGAATTTATTTCAGAGTTCACATATAAAGCTGCCTTGGCTGTTTCATGTTTTTTTCATTATTAAACCAGTTAGGGTTTTCAGATTTGTGGTTTGTCCAGCCGTTTACAGTAAATGTCTTCAAGAGCCTTGTAAAACAAAGACTGCGAGACCAATATTTGCAATGCTGGAAAAGTGAATCTGCCAGCAATAGCGTTTGTTATAATTACTGTTTGTATAAGAATGAGTTTTGCTTAGAAAAATATTTGATGTGTTTGACTGGGTCCCTGAGAGAAAAATTATTAAAATTTAGGTTAAGTAATCATAAGTTACCTATTCACCAGGAACGTTTTTTTAATATCCCTAGGGACGAAAGAGTGTGTAAACTGTGTGGAAGTGGTGAGATAGGAGATGAATTCCACTTTTTTTAATTGTCAATATGAGAGTGTCGTGAAAGAACGAAAGAAGTATAGTGGAAATTATTGTCAACACCATGCAAATGTTATAAAATATAATGCTTTAATGAATGTAAAATCAAAATATAAGTTGGTTAAGTTGGCTAAGTTTGTTAGTGTTATTATGAGTTATTTTCGCTGGATAGATAGATAGATAGATAGATAGATAGATAGATAATTTATTGCCAAGTGTACAATACATGAAGGAACATAAAAAATACACGAGGAAAGCAGCTTGCTGTGTGATAAAAACAAAATAAATAGCATTCATACATCACTGGCGCATAGCATCATACATACATGGGTAAGACAATTTGGTATCTACGTGTTTCGTTGTGTTTTGTTGTGGTTCTTACTCTGTTGGTTTTGTCTGTTTGGTTTTTTGTTTAGTTTGTTTTTTCTCTTAATTTTGTGAGGTAGAGCTCTAGTTGATGAAGATGTGGTTTCTTTTTGTTAGTGTGTTATGTTTTTCTTTTGGTGTTTAATTAAACACACTGTTTGCTGTGCCTGCGTGCACTCTCATTGTGCCTGTGACTTAATTGTGTATTTACACCCCCGGTATAGGGGTGTGTATAGGTTTCGGTCGATGTGTTTGTGTGTTTGTGTGTTTGTGTTCGCATATAGATCTCAAGAATGGACCGATCGTCACCAAACTTGGTGAACAGGTTCTATACATTCCTGAGACGGTCCTTACAACAATTGGGACCAGTCAAACACACGGTTATGGAGTTATTGGTGGATTAAGATTCTACAAGGACTTATAGAGTGACATATTAATGGTCAAAGGGAAATAACCTTCTCAGTTGGTGGCAGTGAGAATGGCTATTTCCCTTTGACCAACGGGGGTGTTTTTCCTACCTCGAAGGAATTTCTTGTTTTGTTTGCTTTGATGCCCTATGGGCCTAAAGCCGAAATAAAACCTTGAAACCTTGAAACCTTGAGAGCTACTCACCTCACAAATTGTTCTGGGGTCAGGGTCACGGGGGACCGCCACACGTCGACATAAAGGGCAAGGTACAGAGAGAACGCCACTCTGCCCTACAGTCTGTGCGATGTAGCGAGACAGACAGTCTCTGCAGAATGTGTGCAGACACGGAAGCTGCTTGGGCTGCTTGTAACCTTCCAGGCAGATGTTGCACGTGAGAAACTCGTCTCGAATCTCTGACGCCAACTCCATGATCGTTCTCGTTGTTCCTCTCAACTTGACCTGCTTGTCGCGTTGAGGACTTTAAACTGGTTTTGGGTGATGCTGGTGCTAAAGCTGCTGTTTCAGAATCTCAGTGGTGAACATTTTCTGAAAGTGCACAAACTGGATGAGTTAAGCGTAAGTGATTGTGCAAGATTGAAGGATAATAAAAAAAAATCCAATCCCGCAAAAAGCCTGGGCAGTACATATTTCTACTTCAATCAATCAATCGATCCTTCCATCAGTCAATTCATTTATCCATCCATCAATCAAATTAATCAATCATTTTATTAATTTCCTTTTTATATTTAGTCAAGTTTTGACTAAATATTTTAACATCGAGGGGGAATCGAAACGAGGGTCGTGGTGTATGTGTGTGTGTGTGTGCGTGTGTGTGTGTGTGTAGAGCGATTCAGACTAAACTACTGGACCGATCTTTATGAAATTTGACATGAGAGTTCCTGGGTATGAAATCCCCGAACGTTTTTTTCATTTTTTTGATAAATGTCTTTGATGACGTCATATCCGGCTTTTCGTGAAAGTTGAGGCGGCACTGTCACGCCCTCATTTTTCAACCAAATTGGTTGAAATTTTGGTCAAGTACTCTTCGACGAAGCCCGGGGTTCGGTATTGCATTTCAGCTTGGTGGCTTAAAAATTAATTTATGACTTTGGTCATTAAAAATCTGAAAATTGTAAAAAAAAATAAAAATTTATAAAACGATCCAAATTTACGTTTATCTTATTCGCCATCATTTGCTGATTCCAAAAACATATCAATATGTTATATTCGGATTAAAAACAAGCTCTAAAAATTAAATATATAAAAATTATTATCAAATTTTTTTTTTCGAAATCAATTTAAAAACACTTTCATCTTATTCCTTGTCGGTTCCTGATTCCAAAAATATATAGATATGATATGTTTGGATTAAAAACACGCTCAGAAAGTTAAAACGAAGAGAGGTACAGAAAAGCGTGCTATCCTTCTCAGCGCAACGAATACCCCGCTCTTCTTGTCAATTCCACGTGCACTGCCTTTGCCACGGGCGGTGGAGTGACGATGCTACGAGTATACGGTCTTGCTGCGTTGCGTTGCGTTCAGTTTCATTCTGTGAGTTCGACAGCTACTTGACTAAATATTGTATTTTCGCCTTACGCGACTTGTTCATTATTGTTGTTGTTGTTGTTGTTTGTTGTGGTGGTGGTGGTGGTGGTGTTGATGTTGTTGTTGTTGTTGTTGCGGGTTTAAAATTGTAAGACAGACGAACTTTTACTTTAATCTTTAAAAACTGTTGGCACAGTTCCGCTTATATGCCTCGCATGACGATTGTCAACACAAATAACATGGTTTATTGGTGAAGATGAAGTTAGAAAAAAACAAGTCGCGTAAGGCGAAAATACAATATTTAGTCAAGTCGCTGTCGAACTCACAGAATGAAACTGAACGCAATGCAACGCAGCAAGACCGTATACTCGTGGTCCATCGCTCACGGCATAGGCAGTGAAATTGACAAGAAGAGCGGGGTAGTGGTTACGCTATGCTGCATAGTGAGCACTCACGCTTTTCTGTACCTCTCTTTGTTTTAACTTTCTGAGCGTGTTTTTAATCCAAACATATCATATCTATATATTTTTGGAATCAGGAACCGACAAGGAATAAGATGAAAGTGTTTTTAAATTGATTTCGAAAAAAAAAAATTGATAATAATTTTTATATATTTAATTTTCAGAGCTTGTTTTTAATCCGAATATAACATATTTATATGTTTTTGGAATCAGCAAATGATGGAGAATAAGATAAACGTAAATTTGGATCGTTTTATAAATTTTTTTTTTTTTTTTACAATTTTCAGATTTTTAATGACCAAAGTCATTAATTAATTTTTAAGCCACCAAGCTGAAATGCAATACCGAACCCCGGGCTTCGTCGAAGATTACTTGACCAATTTGGTTGAAAAATGAGGGCGTGACAGTGCCGCCTCAACTTTCACGAAAAGCCGGATATGACGTCATCAAAGACATTTATCAAAAAAATGAAAAAAATATTCGGGGATTTCATACCCAGGAACTCTCATGTCAAATTTCATAAAGATCGGTCCAGTAGTTTAGTCTGAATCGCTCTACACACACACACACACAGACAGACAGACAGACAGACACACGCACATACACCACGACCCTCGTTTCGATTCCCCCTCGATGTTAAAATATTTAGTCAAAACTTGACTAAATATAAAAAAGAAGAATCTTTGAAAACATGATTTTGAGTACAACCGTGCTCACTAACTTTCCAGACAAACACCAGAAAAGACAATACAACATAATCTAGTTTTATCCGGTTCTGGTCATTTTGGATGATCAACTTTTGTGCACATGCACAGTGTAAAATAGCAATTAAGTTTGTACAGCGCCCGCTATACTTTACTGATTGTCATTGAATGATTGAAGGAATGCTAATTGCTTGCTTGAGCTAGTGATTGCATGTCAATATTGTCCGCCCCGTGATCGGGAGGTCGTGGGTTCGAACCCCGGCCGGGTCATACCTAAGACTTTAAAATTGGCAATCTAGTGGCTGCTCCGCCTGGCGTCTTACATTATGGGGTTAGTGCTAGGACTGGTTGGTCCGGTGTCAGAATAATGTGACTGGGTGAGACATGAAGCCTGTGCTGCGACTTCTGTCTTGTGTGTGGCGCACGTTATATGTCAAAGCAGCACCGCCCTGATATGGCCCTTCGTGGTCGGCTGGGCGTTAAGCAAACCAACAAACAAACAAATGTCAATATTATGATCAATCGGTTGACCAATTGATTGGTTGATTGGCTGACACACAACAATCTCAGTCTTTGTTAGCACTAAAGCGTGGCTAACTGAAACGTTTGCGTCTTCGACAGATTAATTATGGTTAAAGATTTGTGCTAAAATTGCGCAATACCAGGCTGCTCATAAATTAGGCATACGGGAATCTTTTAGTATGATCTCGTATATTATGTTTTTAAATCCAACTAAACTATTCGATGGGAGTGTTCGGCCATTGTCCAATGTCTACCCGTATACTACTAAAAAGTGAAGCACTGAGTGATTACGGCGAAGTAGCCTACACTTACACGAAAGCCACTTAGTCAAGCCAGCGATCGGAGAGCTTGTATAATTATATAATTATGATTCAGGCACTTCCGTGTTATAAACCAAATCAAAGCCGGGGCAGGTTTAGCTTTAAGTTTTAACATGATCTGATAGTATCATGACCGTAGACTTTTGCAGCACTCATGTGTGTAAGTATGAACGCAATGTGTGTTACCTACATATCTCACCTTTCGTGGTCGGTGCAGTAGGATTGGGTGTACGTTCAGCCTTGACCTTTGTGTCAGGTGTGTTGAATGAGGACACGGTATGTTATGTGACCCCACAGTGTGACAGGCTCCACCGGCACTGAGTAAAGTCGGTGCATGCCGCATCCTTAAATTTATTTTGCCTACGAATAACTGTACTACTGCCAGTTGTAAGTATCATGTCTGACTCCGTTTGACTTCTTATTTGAAAATAATTCATGCGATTTTAGTATTCGCAGTCTCACCTGTAAACGTCCGGTGTACAGGTTAAAAGGTTACCCAGCTGCATCTGCCACGTCGTAAAAGCGACGGAAAACTGAACTGATTTGATCAAACCATATTAATTTTAATAATCGATCGGCATTTCAAACCCGTTTCTTCTCCACAAGTTTCTTCTGAAAGCACGGTAAGAAAGAAAGAAAGAAAGACAAGTCGCGTAAGGCGAAAATACAATATTTAGTCAAGTAGCTGTCGAACTCACAGAATGAAACTGAACGCAATGCCATTTTACTCGTAGCATCGTCAGGCCACCGCTCATGGCAAAGGCAGTGAAATTGACAAGAAGAGCGGGGTAGTAGTTGCGCTAAGAAGGATAGCACGCTTTTCTGTACCTCTCTTTGTTTTAACTTTCTGAGCGTTTTTAATCCAAACATATCATATCTATATGTTTTTGGAATCAGGAACCGACAAGGAATAAGATGAAAGTGTTTTTAAATTGATTTGGACAATTTAATTTTGATAATAATTTTTATATATTTAATTTTCAGAGCTTGTTTTTAATCCAAATATAACATATTTATATATTTTTGGAATCAGAAAATGATAAAGAATAAGATGTACGTAAATTTGGATCGTTTTATAACAAATTTTGTTTTTTTACAATTTTCAGATTTTTAATGTCCAAACTCACTCATTAGTTTTTAAGCCACCAAGCTGAAATGCAATACCAAACCCCGGCCTTCGTCGAAGATTACTTGACCAAAATTTCAACCAATTTGGTTGAAAAATGAGAGCGTGACAGTGCCGCCTCAACTTTCACGAAAAGCCGGATATGACGTCATCAAAGACATTTATTGAAAAAATGAAAAAAAACGTATGGGGATTTCATACCCAGGAACTCTCATGTCAAATTTCATAAAGATCGGTCCAGTAGTTTGGTCTGAATCGCTCTACACACACAGACAGACAGACAGACAGACACACACACACACACACACACACACACACACACACACACACACATACACCACGACCCTCGTCTCGATTCCCCCCTCTACGTTAAAATATTTAGTCAAAACTTGACTAAATATAAAAAGAAAGACCAACAAACGCACGAACAGATTAGCTTGCGACAGAGAGAGAGAGAGAGAGAGAGAGAGAGAGAGAGAGAGAGAGAGAGAGAGAGAGAGAGAGAGAGAGAGTGCACAGACAGTCAGACAGACAGACAGACAGACAGACAGACAAGTATATTATAGAGCTAGTTGAAAGGAGAAAAATGACATGTAAACAACAACAAACAACAACTTTATAACAACAACAAAAACAAAACAAAACAAAGCAAAACAAAACAAAACAACAACAACAACTTGTGTATGATCAAACGTTCCATTGACAAAACATAACCTTTAATTCCTATATACTATATAACACATCCTTTGTTTTTTAACTTGAATTCTTCTTAAAAAAAATTTTTTAAATGACACACACAGACGGTCTATTCTTCCCTAACAATCTCTCTTATCTCAAATTTTTATTTTATTTTTGGTTTGTGTTTTGTTGTTATTTTTTATTTGCCTTTCAGTTTTGTATGCCATTTCTCACAGACAAATTTTGAATTTGTATCAGAAACAACGTTAAAACGGCTGTACTACTAGACTTAGAGAGTGACTCAGTTAACCAGCATTCAACTGGTTCTGCAGTCTATGGTCTGGCCGTGTAAACAAACAAAATATAATGTTTTACCATATAGTTAGGCATACATCTGATTTTAAAGAATGGTTAACTTGGTTCGATATCAGATCAAAACATCTTCATTTGGAGGGGGCTGTATTTGGCCTGGCACCGTTTGTCGCAGAGCCGAAACTACGGCCAGATGACACACGTGTGTCATTCCGTGCGGTGCCTAGCTTTACTTAGCCCACCATAACGATCATCCGGTTTGTAGTCGTCAGCGACTGCATGTGTTCTATTTGTGGCAGTTTGTGACAATGTTCCGCCTGTAAAGGAGGATGAATCAAGCGGAAAACTTTAAGAATTACACTGTTGTTCAATTACGAAACATTTTGAAGTCCTACGGCTTGCCAACGAGAGGACGGAAGGCCGAATTGGTAAGGGTTATAGGCATGAAAGTTGAAACTGGAAGATGAACATGTTGCATTTACTCGACATTCTGCCTTTCTGGTGCTGATAACACACTAACAGTCACAGAAACAGCATCAGGCTTTGGATGAAGATCGGTAGTTGATCGGTTGTTGATCGGTTAATTTGAATCGTGTTTAAGATACAGAGACCTAGGTCACAGGTGGTTACTTACAAAACAGCGATACTGGTGTCACTGTCAGTGACCACACGTTCGTTGAGACCGACACATTTAACTTTGATCTCATGTTCTGATTAACTTCTGAAGTCTTTGACCGACTTTAGGTTTGGTTAGAGCTTTGCTAACATTTGCAGTTGGATTTTGATTAGAAACGGGTGTATTTTTTATAGTTTTTCTCTCTATCAGGAATCTAGAGTGTGAGTGTAAACACACAAACAAATAGTTTCAAGTTGAGCACTTTCTTTAAAGTTTTAAGGAAAGGTGAGGTTTTAATCCTTATTTGGGGGGTCTTGGGAATTTTTTCAAAGATATTTTATAGTTGGCACGTCATACCATGGGGATGATGTTAGCTACTAGGCTGTTTTTCTCCCCACGCCACAGATTTACGTAAACTAAAGGTTATAGTAACATTCCCTGTATCCTGTCAACTTGTGTTGTTCCTACTAATCCCAGGCAGTTTTGATTTACATTCGAATATCACACCATTTACTGTCAGTCAATTGTATTTTTCAAACTTTGGTCTTGAATTGAGTTTGCAAGGATTGCCTACATATATATTTAACGCAGTCTGTAGGAAATAATGAGTTATGTAGGATGCATACATGATACAGTGAGCCATCTGCAACAGTAGCGTTAATTTGTTTTATCATTACCGCAGTGCCAGGCAACAGGTGTGTGATAAGGATCTCTTGGTTTTTTCCCCATCAGAGGCCTGAGTTAATTAAGTCTTTTTACATTATAAATTATGCTAAGGCAAAAAAAAAAAGTTGTATGTTTCTGGTCACCCGACCCTACCTATTTTTATCCCGCCGACCCTAGTCTAGACTTTTTTTTATTGCATTTGTAAAAAAATAAATTAAAAAAAGCATCAAAAGGAAAGTAACAGACGGCAGACGACACAAGGGGGATAACCCCGCATCCCTTTTGTCTCATTTGTTTTGTAATGTGTTGTCTTTCTCTTTGTATAGTAAGTCCAGTCTCTTTGCGTCACTATATAGTTATTTTCTACCCTGACCAACAACAACAACAAAAATCCCTACCTACCTACCCTATTTTTTGTAGCCATGTTACCAGAAACATACAACTTTTTTTTGTTGGCCTAAGTGAATGGGGAATTTGGAAAAGAGAAGTTGACTACAGCTATTTACCCAAAATTGGATACTATAATTTTGGAGTTAAAAGAAGTGTTCAGTGAACATGTATAAGTGGCCCAGAAACCCATTAATTGTCAATAAATTGGGAAGGAATAGAAAGATCATAGTTGGGATGTTTAGTCCCTGTCAAAGTTACTGGTAGTGACATATCTTTTTCAGAAAACTAACTACGATACTTTTTCATTTTTCAGTTATGGAGTCTGCGAAGCTTTCTTATTTTTCTTTATTTGTATGATAATTGGAGTGTTTGTCATAGACTAGAGATGTTTTGTGTACAACCAGCTTGACTGAGTTTTTTCCCCTAGTATAACAAAATATTGCCCATTTGGTTCATCTTTAATTTACTTTGCTTTTTGCATGTGAAAGTGAACCTGTTAATTTGTGGTACTTTGTTTTGGATTGTTTATAGTAGTTAGTACATTGTACAAGTTTTTTGCAACATTTAATTTTATTGTGGCTGAGCATTGATTTTACCCCCCGCGGGTTAGGGGGAAGAATTTACCCGATGCTTCCCAGCATGTCGTAAGAGGCGACTAACGGATTCTGTTTCTCCTTTTACCCTTGTTAAGTGTTTCTTGTATAGAATATAGTCAATTTTTGTAAAGATTTTAGTCAATCAGTATGTAAGAAATGTTAAGTCCTTTGTACTGGAAACTTGTATTCTCCCAGTAAGGTAATATTGTACTACGTTGCAAGCCCCTGGAGCAAATTTTTGATTAGTGCTTTTGTGAACAAGAAACAATTGGCAAGTGGCTCTATCCCATCTCCCCCCTTTCCCCGTCGCGATATAACCTTCGTGGTTGAAAACGACGTTAAACACCAAATACAGAAAGAAAGAAAGCATTGATTTTTCATACGTGCAAGGAGAGCGGTCTGTTATTCTAAGTGACAAGTAGTTGAAGTGGCAGTACCTGGCAAAGATTTACTTTGTGTTTTAAACGTTTATTGCTTGCTTGTGATTTGTTTGCATGTCTTAATTGGATGTTGTAGTCTTGAGATGTGCATTGGGATTTTTATGTAGATCAGCGTTTGCCCAGAAATTTAGATAATAAGAATAGAACTTGACGTTATTAACCTTTTGCTTTTGTTGTTTTCTCTCTTCACAGACTGTAGTTGTCTTTTGAGTCCAGAAATCTTTCTAAGGGAGAAGAAAAGGTTTGTTCTTTTCCTTTCTTTGTTTTGTCACCACTAGTCGCTTCAGTTGAACATTGTGCAGGGATACATGCGTTTTGCAATGTGGGAGAACATTTTCTGTTTGGGGGAGCTTTTATTACATTGTGTCCTTTAAAGATTATTTTCAGTCTAAAACATTTTTTATTGTGTACCCCACTCTGGATGTTTTCCAATTTCATTTTAAAATTCTTTTGGTTTGTTTTCCTCGAACCCCTCACCCCACCCCCCATCCCCCACCCCCCACCCTACCCATTTAGGTAGCCTTACAATTTGTAGTTTGTTGTTGTGTATCCCTCCTTTTATTTAGTCAACACATTCAGGTTTAATATGAAACATGGTTTAGAAAATGTATGTAAAACAGTAAATGTTATACCCGCATCATTGTTGAGAGCAGTCACACACAAAATGTCACCGTGTTGTTAATACTGTCAGGTAGAGCGGGTGAGACGGCAGCCACACACAGTCTCACAAAATGTCAACGTGTTGTTAATACTGTCAGGTAGAGCGGGTGAGACGGCAGAACATGGCTGCCGCTCGCACCAAAGGGGAGTCTTCGTCTCGTCATCGAACCACCTCGGACTCCAACGGCACCCACAAATCCAAGTCGAACGGCGCGAACGCTGAACGTAAGAGAGTTCAAGAGATGGACAGGATAGAGCGAGAGAAGCTGGTCCTGTGGAAACGCCCCCTCGTCACCCTGCAGTACGCTGTGCTGGAGCTGTGTCTTCTGGCCAGAGACTTTGGTATCAGGTGGGGCATATTTTGAAACTTCATGACTTTTTGCTCCATGTACAGACTACGTACAGAGGAACCCCCCTTTTAAGACCTCCAACAATCTGGGAAAATCTAGTCTTACAATGGGGGTAAATTTACAAAGTTTTTGTACAGACTACGTACGGAGGAACCCCGCTTTTAAGGGCAGGTGGGCCAGTGCACTATGTTTTTTTAAAAATTTGAATGTTTTATTTTGTTTGAATGTTATTTTATGAAAGTAATGAATAAACAATGATAAATGATAGTCACTTTTTGTATTTTGGGTTGCTGGTTTTTGTTTTACGCGACAAAAACAGACAAAACTGTAGTACAGGGGGAAAATAATATTTCAGCAGATATGATTGTCACACTTCTAATTATTGTTATATTTTATCTTTCTGGGTATGCTCTAGGGGATTACGATGCAGATTTTGATTATTATATTTTTATTTGGAGTTAGGGACATTCCTTTGTTACAACCGTCAAACTTTAGGGTAACCCCTGCAAAAATGTTGTTTGAAATAACCTGGTTATGACTGTAATACAATGGCAACAAAATCCTTTCGGAATCCCCCAGAATGTGATATTCTGCACAAACTGCACACAAAATTATTGCTCTAGCTAAATTACAGCCAGAGAAATCGCAACACCACAGATGCAACTGCCGCAAAAATGGCCGACGTGAGAAAAACGACGTTGAAGATAAACTATTCAAATATTGTCTTTATTGACACATAAATATGACACGTTAGACAAAAACACAGACACACATACATTTTAGGTATGTTATGAGACCATTATCTGCCAAACAATTTTAAAAAGGGTTTTGATCAATTTGTAAATTTTGCACCGGCCCACCTCCCCTCAAAATGGGGGTAAATTTACAAAGTTTCTGTACAGAAACTCTGAAAATCAAGGTCTTAAAAAGGGAGTAGTCTTAAAGCCATATGTACTCGATGACTATACACGC
Source organism: Littorina saxatilis (assembly GCF_037325665.1). Lineage (NCBI taxonomy): Eukaryota > Metazoa > Mollusca > Gastropoda > Littorinimorpha > Littorinidae > Littorina > Littorina saxatilis. Next base: position 57,913,755 of record NC_090253.1, on the reverse strand, counting down.
TAATTGCTTTACCAACAGCTGGAGACATGCTAAATTAAGTTCCCTGCAAGATATTGTGGTCTAGGACCCCTTAAATGTTGAGATATTTGAATTTTTATTTTGATCTAGATCGTCCTATTTATAGATTTGCCAACAGAGGGAACGTTGACGCAAGGGAAATAACTCCGCGTCTTTGTTGACATCCTCACTTTTTCAGAGGCTAGAACAAGCTGTAATGCATGTATATGGTCCGCGCATGGCGACATATCGTCATTACATGGTCTTATGGTGCGTTTGACATCGATTATGGGCAAACTACACTTTGTAAACACGGGAGCGCGTACATATGCCTTTAAACTGGGAGTTCTTATAAAGGAGGTTCTACGGTGTCGGCAACACTCAACTCAACTCAACTCAACTCAACTCAAATTTATTAATCCATATGGAAATTATATTGTAACAATACTCATTTCCAATCAAAAGAATAAGAATGCATAATAAAAAACATCATAAGAAAATAAGTGAGTATGATTATTATGAGTATGATCACAGTCTCACTAACGCAAACAGTCATCCGTCAAGTCAAGTCTGCCAACACACAACTCACTCACACAACAACAACAGCAACAGCAATACGATTTAACAAAAACCATAATTCCAATAACAAAAAGACGTCCAAGAGTCCACCTCCACATCCACGCACACACAAGGTATACAAAGCACCACATGTCGACTAGAACACCGCACATTTGAACTACGGTAATACAAACTTTACTAAAAATACATACATTACAGATAACCCAGCAACAGAGTACAGTAATAATTATGACAGAGAAACATGATAGAGGCCTCTAACATGTGATTGGTTGAAAGCATGGATAGCTCTGGGAACAAAAGAATTGCAAAAACGTGACGTTCTAGCAACCATAGCCCTCAGTCTACCACTCCTGTCAATGCGTCGAGAGTCAAATTCAGGTTTCAGTGGGTGTGTCTCGTCAGCCAAAATTGAGGTCAGTCGGTCAGTCAGTCGTCTCTGGCAAACTGATTCAATGGTCTCTTGTTTCCTGCCTACAACAGATCCAGCCTTCTTGACTAGCTTTTCTAGCCTGTCACTATCCTGTTTACTAAGGTTACCCCCCCAGCACACACATGCATATATGTCAACACGCTACCAACAATGGACAGATAGAACATCTGCAGGATGTCATTACGAACAGAGAACGATCTAAGCTTCCTTAGACAGTACATGCGCGTGTGCGCTTTCTTCAAGATCCTTCTCATGGCCAGACTCGTCCAAAACAAGGATGCATTCTTTTATCTGTAAAACTAAAGAAGTATACCAGTTGTCTTGAATGTATAAGTTGAAAGGGTCGTCTGCAACATTGAGAGACATACATGCTCTGTCATCTCAGGTACTGTCATGTTTTAGCTTAGTTTGGTAAAGCTTGCCTGCTAGTTTTTGTGTGTAAGGGTGTGAGTACCTTGTCCTTTCTTTGACAGTGACTTTGTGTTGGCCACTGTTTTGTGCTGACTGTAAAATTCAAATGGTGTGTTTGTAGCCTACAAGCAGATTTTGAGTGCTAGCTTTGGCAACCCATTTTTTTTCTGCGGCTTTGTTGTTTGTAAATTTAAACATGTATTACGAGTTTCAACTTATTGAGAGTTGGCTCTTCATGTTTTTGTAATGAGCAAGTTTTTCTGGCTGTGTGTTTGCAGGTTATACCACAGAAAGAAGACGGTGGCCTTGGTTGCATTGGCTCTCCTGCTGTGCTACATGGCGTATCACCTGGAGGGACCACATCAGTCCGTAAGTTGGAGCTGCTGCATAAGGCAAATGTCTATATAACACCTGCAAACAGATCTGAATGTTATTTCAGTAAAATGTCCTTTGAATCAAGATTCTGGATCAGATGTGTTCATTAGTTACAGTGGAACCCCCCTTTCAAGAAACCCCTCCCCCCCCCCGCCCTATTTAATACTCCCTCCACTTTATGACCTTGTTCTTTCAGACTCTCTGTTCATAACCTTTGTAAAATTACCCCATTTTAAAACGCCATCCTTTTTTAGACCCGATTTTCTCAGCTTTTTGGGAGGTCTTAAAAGGGGGGTTCTACTGTATCATTGTGTTGTCGACAGTAACGGTGACTAAAATGGCTGATTTTCATTGTGTTATTCAACTTATTGATTATAGTAATGGTGACTTAATATGTTGATTTTTATTGTGTTATTGATTATAGTAAGGGTAACTTAATATGTTGATTTTTATTGTGTTATTGATTATAGTAAGGGTAACTAAAATGGCTGATTTTCATTGTGTTGTTGACAGTAACGGTGACTGAAATAAGTTGGCTTTCATGATGTTGTTGACAGTAATGGTGATTGAACTGGTTGCAGGTGATCGTGCAGCTAGAGAAGCGGTTACTGTGGTACAGCTACTGGGTAGGCCTTGGGATCCTGTCGTCTGTAGGACTGGGCACCGGCTTACACACGTTCCTCTTGTATCTGGTGAGTCGATCAGAGCAGCTGTGTTTTTGTTCTTCTTCTATCATTTGTCTTCAGCGCTCTTTCTTATGCACCCTGTATCTGTCTTTGTCTCTTTCTGCTTGCGCACACTCACACCTGCATATATGTACACCCAGACACATATTCACACAAGAACACACGCACACATCAAATAGATAAACAGGAATGTAAAAGACTGAACTGCCAGGCTTGCATTTCTCTCTAGATTCCTTCTTCCTTTTCTTCTCATTTCCTGTGTCTTCAACGTACTTGCAAGTGTGTGATATGTGTGCTCATGGTTATATGTGAGTCTATATATATATATACGACTAGTGTCTGTCTGTTCGCGATGCACGGCCAAAGTTCTCGGTGGATCTTTTTCAAATTTGGACACCGTATTCAGCTACACCCCGGACACAATATCATCGATGAGATATTTCAACACGTGCTCTCAGCGCTGTGCGCGCTAAACCGATTTTTTGTGTTTTTGTTTTGTTTTTTTTGTCGGGATCCACTACCAGTAACTCTTCCTTATCTTCTCCAGTGTTTTCAGCCGCGATTATCTCCCTTCCTCCGTGTGGCGTCAATCCATATTCCCGTTACTACGTTACTATTTTTAGAAGGTCACTGCACGTTACTATTTTTAGAAGATCTCCAGTGTTTTGCGCGTTTATCTCCTTTCCTTCGTGCGCCGGCAAAGCCGGCGTACACCCGGCTCTCAGGCGCAGCCTGGTATTTGGCTCTACTTCTTCCCGGCGAAGACGATACCTGGCGAAGCGGGTAATCATCTAGTATAATATATTTGCGCTTCCAAGCTTCTGTTGAGAATGATGTTGACAATATTGTGTGTTGCAGGGTCCCCACATTGCATCCGTCACATTGGCAGCGTATGAATGCAAGTCTGTGGATTTCCCTGAACCTCCCTACCCTAATGAGTGAGTCATAGATCATTTTCTATGTTTTCCATCTGTCCATCGCACTCACAGCAGCAGCTTTCAGGCAGATTCAGACCTGGGAACCCATACGATTTCGCCGTATTTTGTACGCATGATTGTCGAGAATACGCTCAGTACGGTCAGTGGGAAAAAAATACGACGAGAAAAATTCCTGGACTACTTTTCTTCACAAGCCCATCCTGAAGCCGATCCAGTATTTTGGCACATGATTACGTCACTATATTAGCCGCCGGTGAAAAAAATATAATCGGATCGTGTCAATCAATCAAAACAACCAGGCAAACAAAACGAAAGTACGGTATTTGGCGAAATCGACTCCGAGAATAAACAAGTGAAACAAAGAAGAAAAGTGAAAAAGTTTGAAGAAAAATATCACACACATACAATTTGTAACCAACACACACATGTAGTCCCACCCAGAATAAGCTTTTTTGGGATGATTTACGAATTTTGCGCACATTTCGAGCAGACGAAAACACAACATGGCGGCTCTCGCTCCTCCAACTATCGCGAGACACAAAAAAAACGAAATCTCCCGCGCGCGAGATCCTGATACATCCGATGTTTCTCTGTACGCTTGTCACGACGCCTTGTTGACAAACGAAGATTCGCGAAAGAAAGAGAAAAGTGCCGAGCCTTGCGTAGAGAGCTAATAAAGTACCGCTAATCGAGCGAAATGAAAATCCGCGGCGACTTCCATTAGGTGAATGCTATTCAAGTTTAGGTAACGTTTTAGCCGCATCTTTTTATAAGCCGCAATGCGATTTTTTTTTAAAAAGTCGCGGCTTGTAGTCCGTCAAATACGGTACAGTTTGTGTCAGTAAAAATTGAAAAAAGCATTTGTTTTAAATGTATAGGTAAACTTAATTAACGGTGTGACGGACGCGCATGAGGCATGTTTTAATCATGGATGTGCAAACGCTGTGTGGAGTACGCTCATTCTTCTGAAAATACACCAAGTTTGTTTGAGAATACTTTAAGTGCAAAACAGGGGTTCCCAGGTAGTTCTGCAGATTGGTAGAGGCTTTAACTCTGAGGAATCATTGCACATCTGTATAAGCTGTAGTTACGTGTTGATTTGATCTTCATTGCACCTATAGAATAGATAGACGGAGGTGTTCTGTATCATCATTGTTCATGGAACAGGCTTAATTGCCGTTGTCATGTGCAAAATCTGCCAACATTATCTTTCTGTAGGTGTGAAATTGTGTAGCTCTAGTGATTCTCAAGTTGTTTTCCACACACAGCCACTCCCTGAGCGACCAAATTATACTTCTTGTTTTTGTTTTTTCTGTCTTCACATGGTGCCCCTCTTGATGCTGTGCTTGCTAGTTTAAGTTTGTAGTTCACATGGAGTGGGTTGTAAGGGAAGGACAGTGGGGTGCTGAAACTCTTCTATAACTTTAACACAGGGACCAGAGGTGTTGTCGCAAATACTGACTGTATGGTGAGATTTAGAACCTGTAAACAGAGGGCGAGAAAGTCTTGGTAGATCGAATATTAGTGAGTTAGGTGATGGGCCAAAGGAGCTGGTTTGATCTGATTTACGGTAGCTGTCTTCATGCTTTAGTTAATGTCATTGTCAGCAGCCTGTAGCCTTTTTTTTTTTTTTTTTACCATACATATTTTGTACAATTTATTTCATGGATTCACAATGTACAACTTGTCCTGCACACAGGCGTGTCTTTTTGGCTTGTTGTTCTGGTCTTGGTCATTTTACTTATCACTCAGCGACGAAAAACTCAATATTGACAATATCATGGTGTTTGTCACCAGTGGGGGCCTTTCACACACAGAACACCTGTTGCACTGGAGGTGGTGAAAGGCCTTGGAAAGATAGTGAATTGTTATTAAGTTACACTTATACTGAACATCTGTTGCCATAATAGCCATAGTTAGATTGTCACAATATGGGTTTACAAGATAAAAACGCTTTCATACTTACTCAGACTTGACACCTTCTTATTGACTCTCCATTTTTAAATTCAGAACTTTCTTTTTTTTTAGAAAATATTATCTAAACGGGAGTTTCAATCAAGTATGTTATGCACAGGAAATTTGAAAAACCAGGGTCTTACACTAATGGGAGGGGGAGTCATGTTTGGGGGGGAGGGGGGGGGGGGGCATAAAAGTGTGGGTTTCAGTGTATTTCTGCAGGAGGGCTGGCAAACTTGTGTGACAAGTGATTAATTTCCCTGTGGTTTGATCCCACAGATCTCTCTGAAGAGCCAATTGTAACAATCTGGTACAATGCACAGTTGATTTCCATGGCGATGAAGTTGGGGACTGTGCATGACTGGTTGTGATCCCTCACTGATGAAAGCCGTTTTACCCCAGTGTTTATAATTTCGTTCTTGTCACTATAGACATTAAATATCTCATTGTTTCGTTTATGTTATGTCAGTATTGAGGGAAGCTCATTACAGTGAGTACTGTTTGTTGTCAAAGGGTTTATGTTGGCATAGATTGATGTTTTGTTTTGTTTCTTTGTTGTGTTTTTTTGGTCGTGATTTTTTGATTTTGTGTGTGTGGTCATGCTGAGAGCAGCTGGAGAAGAGGCGAAAATGACAAGTAGTATTTTGTCTTGCATGCAGGCTGTGTGGGATTTCAAACCGCTAGCTAGACTTTGGGTGAGCAGTTTTGAAGTGGGCTAGTCTTTACTGTAGATGGAAGATTCCTGAATTGGGGCATAATTTAGGCAGGCAGTTTTCAGAGATGAGATTGTTCCTCTTTGTAGAGGAATTCCTCCTTTTTCACTCCTCTTGGTAGGAAAAGTTTGACTGCACCGCAATGTCATATGTCAATCATGGCCTGTCTTCCTTTAATTCTGGGCTGACAAATCTATGCATATCTTGACATTATGTGTAATTTTGAAACTTTTGAACACAGCAGGAAAAAGTTCCTTAAAATGGTTTAGTTTGTGGTCAAGGGATGTTGCTAACATTTAACTTTCCCTGGTGAATTTGCTAAAATGGCATTTAGCAGTTTGGCAGTTTTCTAAAGTTTAAGGTATTCTCTATGATGTAAATTAGCTCAGCAGAATTCTGCCAAAAGGATGGCAGAATTTTTTGAGATTTGAAAAATCGTTTCAGCGCCTTGTTGATAGCCGACGTGAAACGATGTCCCTCTGGTCCCATGACCCACAGTAGTACTGTGCAACAAGAGAGATCTATTGTGAATGTCATTCATGACCCACAGTAGTACTGTGCAACAAGAGAGATCTATTGTGAATGTCATTCATTCTTATAGACATGGGAAACAGTGCATTGTGTGATGTTTTTGCTGGTCATGCGGAGTGGTATTTTCTATTGTTTTTTGCAAGTCAGCGAGTTTAGACCGAAAGCACTTGGTGTGTTTTTGTTCTTCAACTCATGCTTTTCATTCAGAAATGATAAGCATTGTAATTTAAATGTCTGCCCAGCAGTCCTTAAATTTATATAAAAAAAGTCAGAATTTATTTGATAGTGTCTGATGAGCGATTACCTGGAGGGAGAGTGGAATATTTTTATCTCCTGTCAAAGCTTGCTGTATATGTTTGCAAGGCAGTGATGTACAGCTGTGTAGATTCATGAGAAATAAGCTGCTTGCATGGCTTCATAGTGACAATTTAGCATGGTCAAACATTTTTTTTAAACATTCTGTTGGTTTTTTATAGTTGTTAAATTGTTGGCACTGGGGAAAATGGTCACCACTTTTTGCACATGCTGTGTATTTCAGCAGACTCTTAGGTTTCTTTGGCTTGAAACATTTGATGCTCAACATACTTGCTGGTTTTTGATCCCTTCACTCCTTGACTTGGTGTCATATTATATGCCTTGTGAACTATATAATTATTTAAAATAAACGTCCCCAAGATACTACATTTTTGACCAGGTCTGCTTTCAAGGCCAGTGGTGCTGAGTGGATTAAATACATGTAACTTGTATGGAAATTGTTATGTCTTTGTTTTTACCATTTTCCGTGGATTTACTCATTTTGCAATTTGTTTCTTGTTATTTAATGGGTTTTTTGCGTCAACATGAGGTCCTACCAGATGCAGTTTGTGGTGGTCCCTGCCAAAGATTATTGAGTCACTTGAGAAAAAGTGACCCTATGTAATCGGTCAGTGTTAGTCTGTCCGGCCGGCCGTCCGTAGACACCACCTTAACGTTGGACTTTTCTCGGAAACTATCAAAGCGATCGGGCTCATATTTTGTTTAGTCGTGACCTCCAATGACCTCTACACTTTAACGATGGTTTCGTTGACCTTTGACCTTTTTCAAGGTCACAGGTCAGCGTCAAAGGAAAAATTAGACATTTTATATCTTTTCTCGGAAACTATCAAAGCGATCGGGCTCATATTTTGTTTAGTCGTGACCTCCAATGACCTCTACACTTTAACGATGGTTTCGTTGACCTTTGACCTTTTTCAAGGTCACAGGTCAGCGTCAAAGGAAAAATTAGACATTTTATATCTTTGACAAAGTTCATCGGATGTGATTGAAACTTTGTAGGATTATTCTTTACATCAAAGTATTTACATCTGTAGCCTTTTACGAACGTTATCAGAAAAACAAGGGAGATAACTAGCCTTTTCTGTTCGGCAACACACAACTTAACGTTGGGCTTTTCTCGGAAACTATAAAAGTGACCGGGCTCAAATTTTATGTGAACGTGACTCATTGTGTTGTGAATAGCAATTTCTTCCTGTCCATCTGATGCCTCATATAATATTCAGAACTGCGAAAGTGACTCGATCGAGCGTTTGCTCTTCTTGTTTTTCTAATATTTAGTGATTTGATCATTGATTTTAAAGCATTTGCTGTACCTTTTTAAAGGTCACTGGATCATCATGGCATCGGTGACACGTGATAATGATGGTAGCGGTGATGATGTGTGTGCAGAGTGCTGTGTCCGGAGGAGGAGGGGGAGGCAATGTCCATGTGGATCATCATGAGCAAGGTTCGCATGGAGGCCATTATGTGGGTAAGTGCAACTCTGTGTTTGGTGGTGTTAGACGCCTAAACTGTCCAATCCTTGGTCTTTCTACCAAGATGGCTTTTCTCAAACCCAAGGTGTTCATGGAAGCAGTGTTAGCAAGACTGACCGATCAGAATCTCTCAAAATATCTTAAGAAACTGATTTAGGATCCATCAGAAACAGCTAGCTCTGAAGTACTGCCTTCTCACACTGTTGTTCTTAGTTCAGTTTATGTAATAAGCTGGCTGTACATTTGTAAGCCATGCTGATTTTGTCATATAGAGAATATGCTTTTATTGCACACAGTGTTGGTCTAATTTTCACAAATTGAACACATTCTTATGATGAAGCTATGGACGGGCGCAGTGGCGTGGTGGTAAGATGTCGGCCTCCTAATCGGGAGGTTGTGAGTTTGAATCCTGGTCGCTGCCACCTGGTGGGTTAAGAGTGGAGATTTTTTTTATCTCCCAGGTCAACTTATGTGCAGACCTGCTTGTGACTTAACCCCCTTCGTGTGTACACGCAAGCACAAGACCAAATGCGCACGGAAAAGATCCTGTAATCCATGCTGGAGTTCGGTGGGTTATGGAAACAGGAAAATACCCAGCATGCCTACTCAACGAAAGCGGAGTGAAGCTGACTATGCTCTCAGAGTATAGTTTGGGGAACCCAAATGGGCAAACAAGCTCACACGTAACCAGAAAATTCTGGAACGCTGAAGAAGAAGAAGATGAAACTATCATTGAGTTTGCTTGCGGCATGATGTTACAGTCTGTTTCTTTATTTGACATTGACAATTATTCAGGGTGCAGGGACAGCCATTGGAGAGTTGCCTCCATACTTCATGGCGCGCACGGCCAGACTGTCGGGCACAGACATGGAGGACGATGAGTTTGAAGAACTGGAGGAGCTCATGCACGAGAAAAAAGAACATCCTAATGAACTTGTGAGTTCATTTTCATTTTCATGACCATTCTTTTGGGACTAAAAGACGCAACATTTTCTTTCAACTTAAATCATGGAAAAGGGTCAGACCAATGCGTCAGAAAATAGTCTGAGTCGGTGACCATGAAAGGAGGAGGCCTGTGAAGAAGACTGTTGGCTTGGGAAAAGTACAGATATAAAGGCCCAGAATGTTTAGAATAGAAGAGCTTGACAAGCATGGTCAAGTTTCAGAATTTAGTTGAACACTTTCAGTGTTTTTTGTTTTGTTTCTGTCTTTGCAGATACACATGAGATAGAAAATGTCAAATGTTCATGTTGTTTTTCGTGCAGGGTTTGATGGAGCGAGCCAAGCTGTCGGTGCACAGCATGGTGCACAGAGCCGGCTTTTTTGGCATCCTGGCCTGTGCCTCGGTGAGTATACGCTGTCTGTAGCACAAGTGGATCATCTTACAAGTACTGCTCGCTCCTTATTGTCTGTTGACATTCGTTTGCAACTGGTTTCTTCCCTTTGTAAACCGAGCATAAGGCATCATTGCAAAAAACCACTTCAAACAGCCTGTAGAATGTTATTGTCCAAACCAGATGGAATTCTTTGTAGGAATTTAACTCTTTTATGTGAAATGATGTCAGTGCCACTGAAAATAGCAGCAGTAACGGGAGAATAGCACCAGTAACGAGAGAATAGCAGCAGTAACGGGAAAATAGCAGCAGTAACGGGAGAATAGCAGCAGTAACGAGAGAATAGCAGCAGTAACTGAAAATAGCAGCAGAAACGGGAGAATAGCAGCAGTAACGGGAAAATAGCAGCAGTAACGGGAGAATAGCAGCAGTAACGGGAGAATAGCAGCAGTAACGGGAGAATAGCAGCAGTAACGGGAAAATAGCAGCAGTAACGGGAGAATAGCAGCAGTAACGGGAAAATAGCAGCAGTAACAGGAAAATAGCGGCAGTAACGGGAAAATAGCAGCAGTAACGAGAGAATAGCAGCAGTAACAGGAAAATAGCAGCAGTAACGGGAGAATAGCAGCAGTAACAGGAAAATAGCAGCAGTAACGGGAGAATAGCAGCAGTAACAGGAAAATAGCGGCAGTAACGGGAGAATAGCAGCAGTAACGGGAAAATAGCAGCTGTTATTAAGTCACTTCAAACAGTGAGATCCATAGAGTTTAGAGCACACAAACGTGAACTGAGCGGTTTGGTGGTGTAATAATCAATTTTTAATGCATTATTAGAATAATCAGATTTAGGTAGCTGGCTCAGTGTCAGAAAATGCTACAATTTGTACCTGAAACTTTCATTCATGTACGGATATAAAACTTACTGAAAAAAAGTTGTGGTTCAGACAATTTGTATGGATTCTCTTCATATTACACAACACTTGAAACCTAATCATTAACCACTTGAATACTTACCTGCTGTGCAACAGCCTAGTGGAAAAGCAGCTGTACGAGAATTTGGTGGAAAAATAAAAAAAATAAAAAAGCACACACAAAATCTGTAAACTGGTATAAACATTGATTTTTTGTACATTTCGCATTTTTGTTTGTTTTCTACAAAATACATAACAACTGAGAATGGCTGGCATATCTTCCGAGTCGCATCCTGTTTTTGACCTTCTCTGTACAGTGTGATTTCTTCATTCAGTGAAATTGTCATGTGCATGATGTCATTGTTTGTTGTGCACAGATTCCCAACCCGCTGTTTGACCTGGCGGGCATCACTTGCGGTCACTTCCTCATCCCCTTCTGGACGTTCTTCGGGGCCACGCTCATCGGCAAGGCCATCATCAAAATGCATATACAAGTCAGTACCCTGCTCTGCTATTTCATTGTCATACTTTCGTGTGTCCCGTGATAAGCAACCCTGAAAGTGGTAGGTATTTTACTCGCATCTGGCGAGTAGAAATGTTCATCTACTCACCAAATGCGAGTAAAGTTGCTAAAACAAATGGTTCGTTTGACGAATTAAATTTGGTCACACAAATGCATGGATGGAGAAGATCTAGCAAGGATAGTTGAGGCAGGACACAGGAGATTTTAGAGCAATGTTTAGACGGGCGCTGTGGCGGGGTGGTAAGACGTCGGCCTCTTAATCGGAAGGTCGAGGGTTCGAATCCCGGCTGCGGCCGCCTGATGGGTTAAGTGTGGAGATTTTTCCGATCTCCCAGGTCAACTTATGTGCAGACCTGCTAGTGGCTTATCCCCCTTCGTGTGTACACGCAAGCACAAGACCAAGTGCGCACGGACAAGATCCTGTAATCCATGTCAGAGTTCGGTGGGTTATAGAAACACGAAAATACCCAGCATGCTTCCTCCGAAAGCGGCGTATGGCTGCCTAAACGGCGGGGTAAAAACGGTCATACACGTAAAATTCCACTCGTGCAAAAACACGAGTGTACGCGGGAGTTTCAGCCCACAAACGCAGAAGAAGAAGAAGAAGAGCAATGTTTTATTCAGCCATGTTGTTTCACTGATGTGAAAATAATGGATAGCTCACAGCCAATGAAACAGCGTAACCAGAGTGCCGCCATCTTACTGCACCGTACCACACTGACAAATAGGTCAAAGGGAAATAATCGTAGTTTTGAGAGTTGACAGCAGTTTTCTTTCGCTGTATCGAACGGTGTCCCAAGATGGCGGATCCAGTGGCGTCAATGTTTTGATAGCCAATAAGAGGGGACACGCTATCCATATATTTTTAGATCAGTGTGTTGATTCAAGGGAAGGGAAGTTACTCCCTAATTACAGGGTACGTTCCATAAGTAGTTGTCTCCCATTTACTGATCTTGGAACCAAAAGATGGAACATTGGACAGAATGTCACAACAGCAACATTATATGCAACATAACAAGTATGTTCAAGTACCTCCCCGCCTGAACTGAACTTCTAGTGCAAGATTTTGATAATAAATCGTATTGTCATCATTTTCACGAGTTTTCATTCACAAACACCTGGTAAATAAATCTCATGTTCCCCATGCAATAACTCGAGGTGGTGAATGGGTTTGAGCTTTCATGTGAAACGTGGATTGTCAAAGTAAAAGCCAATCAGGATGATTGTTTGATGTGTGGAACCATCGTGGCTTTGGATTTGTGTTTCCGAGGACAACGATTGTAAGCATTCACTCTCAAAGACCCAATCAATGTTGATAATTACCGCGGCGACTCATGGTCAATTTGCAACTTATCTCTGTAATCGCAAAATCCACAACGAAAAGTCATAAACACTTAAAAGAAAAGAAATATGCTCAACACTTACTGAATTCACAGGTATGATCGCAGCTCTGTACATTTTCAGACTGGAAGAAAAGCGTCGACAAGCTACGTTTGACGTCACATACAAGTTTGACGTGTTATCTCGTGCTACTGTGACGATGCTTTGTGGCCCGGAGTTGGATTCTAAAAATTCGTCTCCCTGTGGGTTATTGTGCATTTTGTTGCACAACCAAAATGATGACAAAAACGATGTTTGGTAGCTCGTTGTCAGACTAGCACTTTGTTCTTGGTCCTTGGGGAGCATATCGCCTTTTGTCTCATATTTATCAACCGCGCCCTTTGGCCTTGGTCGATAAAGATGAAACAAAAGACGATATGGTCCCCTTGGACCAACAAAAAAGCTGGTCTGTCAACAAGCCACCAAACATCTTATAATGTTCATGAATGACATTTTTCTCTGATTTCTGTTCCAGAAAATGTTCGTGATATTTTTGTTCAGCGTCCACCATGTAGAAAAAGTGATACAGTTGATGGGGTGAGTAGATTAACAAAATAGCCGGTGTATGAGTGCTTGTATGTGTGTGAGTGTGTGTTTATGGCTTTAATACATTTTCAAAGCTCCAGACTTCATCTTTAGATCACCATTTTCCATCATTTGTGGCTCACCTGAGTAATCAGCAGTTTATGATTTAATGATGTCATGGCAGCAGACCTGGGAACCCGTACGATTTTGTTGTATTTTATACGCATGATTGTCTAGAATATGATCAGTACGGTCAGTGGACAAAAAATATGACGAGAATAATTCCTAGGCTTCTTTTTCTTCACAAGCGCATCTCGAAGCGGATCCAGTACTTTGACACATGATTGCAGTTTTTGAGTCACTTGAGAAAATGTGACTCTATGTAATCGGTCAGTGTTAGTCTGTCCGGCCGGCCGGCCGGCCGTCCGTAGACACCACCTTAACGTTGGACTTTTCTCGGAAACTATCAAAGCGATCGGGCTCATATTTTGTTTAGTCGTGACCTCCAATGACCTCTACACTTTAACGATGGTTTCGTTGACCTTTGACCTTTTTCAAGGTCACAGGTCAGCGTCAAAGGAAAAATTAGACATTTTATATCTTTGACAAAGTTCATCGGATGTGATTGAAACTTTGTAGGATTATTCTTTACATCAAAGTATTTACATCTGTAGCCTTTTACGAACGTTATCAGAAAAACAAGGGAGATAACTAGCCTTTTCTGTTCGGCAACACACAACTTAACGTTGGGCTTTTCTCGGAAACTATAAAAGTGACCGGGCTCAAATTTTATGTGAACGTGACTCATTGTGTTGTGAATAGCAATTTCTTCCTGTCCATCTGATGCCTCATATAATATTCAGAACTGCGAAAGTGACTCGATCGAGCGTTTGCTCTTCTTGTCAGTGAACATTGAAAGTAGCTTTTGTTTTAAATGTATAAGTGTATAAGTGAACTTAAAGGTACTGAACTTGTCAAATCCAGGTGCACGGAGCCGCTGGGGCTTTTAGTCATACCTCAGGCAGCTATCCGTTAGAAGAACTACCAAGTTTCATTGACTTGCACCCAAAGAGTCAAGAACTGCGATTTTTTTTGACTCACATGCGAAGCAAAAGTGAGTCTATGTGCTCACCCGAGTCGTCCGTCCGGAAAACTTTAACGTTGGATATTTCTTGGACACTATTCAGTCTATCAGTACCAAATTTGGCAAGATGGTGTATGATGACAAGGCCCCAAAAAGCATACATAGCATCTTGACCTTGCTTCAAGGTCAAGGTCGCAGGGGCCATAAATGTTGTCTAAAATACAGCTATTTTTCACATGTTTCCCATTTTTGAGTCACTTGAGAAAAAGTGACTCTATGTAATCGGTCAGTGTTAGTCTGTCCGGCCGGCCGTCCGGCCGGCCGTCCGGCCGGCCGTCCGGCCGTCCGTAGACACCACCTTAACGTTGGACTTTTCTCGGAAACTATCAAAGCGATCGGGCTCATATTTTGTTTAGTCGTGACCTCCAATGACCTCTACACTTTAACGATGGTTTCGTTGACCTTTGACCTTTTTCAAGGTCACAGGTCAGCGTCAAAGGAAAAATTAGACATTTTATATCTTTGACAAAGTTCATCGGATGTGATTGAAACTTTGTAGGATTATTCTTTACATCAAAGTATTTACATCTGTAGCCTTTTACGAACGTTATCAGAAAAACAAGGGAGATAACTAGCCTTTTCTGTTCGGCAACACACAACTTAACGTTGGGCTTTTCTCGGAAACTATAAAAGTGACCGGGCTCAAATTTTATGTGAACGTGACTCATTGTGTTGTGAATAGCAATTTCTTCCTGTCCATCTGATGCCTCATATAATATTCAGAACTGCGAAAGTGACTCGATCGAGCGTTTGCTCTTCTTGTCTCTGAAGTTTTTGAGATTGAATACCTCACCTATATATGATATATAGGGCAAAGTAAGCCCCATCTTTTGATACCAGTTTGGTTTACCTTGCTTCAAGGTCAAGGTCACAGGAGCTCTTCAAAGTTGGATTGTATACATATTTTGAAGTGACCTTGACCCTGAACTATGGAAGATAACTGTTTCAAACTTAAAAATTATGTGGGGCACATGTTATGCTTTCACCATGAGACACATTTGGTCACATATGATCAAGGTCAAGGTCACTTTGACCCTTATGAAATGTGACCAAAATAAGATAGTGAACCACTAAAAGTGACCATATCTCATGGTAGAAAGAGCCAATAAGCACCATTGTACTTCCTATGTCTTGAATTAACAGCTTTGTGTTGCATGACCTTGGATGACCTTGAGCTTGGGTCAAGGTCACATGTATTTTGGTAGGAAAAATGTGTAAAGCAGTTCTTAGTGTATGATGTCATTGCTAGATTTAGTTATTTGACCTTGACCCTGAAGGTCAAGGTCATGTAAAGGTCAAGGTCAAGCATGTGAGTCGTATGGGCTTTGCCCTTCTTGTTTACGAATTAATTTCGTACTCGGACCCGGCTGGTCTTGGCCTATTTTTGGATCTGAATTTAGATCAGGTAGATCACCTCATCATGCACAAAAAGACACGTCACTAGCAAACTATGTCAGACGTCATCATGAGTTTGTGTAAAACAAAATGGAGGCCGGAATCACTCAGTTGAATCGAACTCCGACCAAACACCACGTAATAACTAGGTTAATTAATGCACTCGCGTGAACAAGAAACTGTCGAGCTTCATATATGTCGTCGTTGGGTAGTTTTGGGTTTGTTTTTCTACCATAGGAGGATTTTTGAACTGTAAATGCACTCTGTTGCAACAAAAACGCAAAACGAAGGCTGTGAGCTGCACTGTGCCTTTAATTAACGGTGTGACGGAGGCGAGTGAAGCATGTTTGAAACATGGATGTGCAAATGTGTGAAGTACGCTCAATTTTTCTGAAAATACACCAAGTTTGTTTGAGAATAATCCAAGTGCAAAATAGGGGTTCCCAGGTCTGTGGCAGGTAAAAGTCTTGACACCAAGAACACATTGTAAGCCTAATGATTTGTGTGTTGCAGTGTGATACCAAGGGTGGGTCAAAGCATGCAGGCTCCCTTCCGAGAGTGGCTGGAGAAGCAGAGACAGAAACTTCATCATAAGGCTGGCACGCAGCAAGCTGAGGGAGTAAGTGGCATTGTTCTGCATGGAGCGCTCTTGATGTCTGGTGTGTGTGTGTGTGTTGGTGTGTGTGTGTGTGTCTATGTGTGTCTATGTGTGCGTCTATGTGTGTCTGTGTGTGCGTCTGTGTGTGTGTGTGTGTGTGTGTGTGTGTGTGTGTGTGTGTGTGTGTGTGTGTGTGTGTGTGTGTCCATCATAAGCCTGGAACACAGCAAGCAGAGGGAGTAAGTGAATTTGTTCTGTGTGTAGGTGTGTGTGTGGGTGTGTGTGATTTGCTCTTGATTTTATTTTTTATTTAATTTAATGTATTTATTTGTTGTTGCAGGGAGGCAGTATTCTGTCCTGGGTGTTTGAGAAACTGGTGATGGTGATGGTGGTCTACTTTGTCCTGTCAATCATCAATTCCTCCGCCCAGTCCTACCACAAGCGGCTGTGTCGTGCCAAACACTCGCTGGAGAAGGCCGGTGTCACCAACTACACGCGTGTCATTAAGAGCAGCAAGGTCAAGGACTGAAACATATAATTCTCGCAGACTGGCTAATATCAAGCAATACTTTGAGCGAGAAAAAAGAGACCAAAAAAGCAGTGTTTTAAAATGAGAGAGGAAATAAAGAACACCTGCAAAGCAAAAGACATACATGTCCGTGGTAAGGGTTTATGTGTCTTCAATTTGTGTTGTATTTAAGTTACGTAGTAAATGTAATTGAATTTTTTTAACATGATGTTTTTCCCTTCTACAAAATGATGTCTATGAACCATGGCCAGACTTTATGTCACCTGATGTTTGTGTGTGTGTGTGTGTTTTTTAAATGGAACAGATGGACGTTGGAATAGACTGCATTTGCAGAGGATAAGTTTGAACAGAGGAATAAGTGGTACAAAATTGGGATGAATATAATATATATTTAAGCAGAGAAATTTCAGATACGGTAGATAAGTCGAACTGATCGAATGGATGAATCAAAATTGACTGAATTAAATTTGGAAAAACAAGTGCATCTGATCGTTTCTGTTCATACACCATTTAATGAACTTTTGTTGTCAGTCGTAAGATGCGTTTGTGCTAATAGCAGTAAATTTTGAATGGTCCAACAGCACTTTATTAATTGCATGTAATACATTATAAGCCTTAAATTAGGTGGGAGTACATCTTGTCTCTTAAAGTTGCACTCTCCCTTAATCTTCTGAGAAAGCTCTTTAATTTCAAAATGTGTCGTTTGTTCAAAGGCTCTGTGTCATGGTTGGTGGAGTTTGCTGTTGGAAACACAGTTAATATTCCTGATATTCAGTGAGATATTCAGGGGTGTTTGTTTGTCTTCTGTGCTAGTGTGGAGTAGTCTTAATTTATTTCTGAGCAGTGTTTTTCCGGAAGTGTGTGATCCAGTTCATCTCTGCTGAATTGTTGAGTCTATGTGTGTGTCTGTCTTGGTTACCTTTGTGTCATTACTTTGTTTACCCCCCGCGGGTTAGGGGGAAGAATTTACCCGATGCTCCCCAGCATGTCGTAAGAGGCGACTAACGGATTCTGTTTCTCTTTTAACCCTTGTTAAGTGTTTCTTGTATAGAATATAGTCAATTTTTGTAAAGATTTTAGTCAAGCAGTATGTAAGAAATGTTAAGTCCTTTGTACTGGAAACTTGCATTCTCCCAGTAAGGTAATATATTGTACTACGTTGCAAGCCCCTGGAGCAAATTTTTGATTAGTGCTTTTGTGAACAAGAAACAATTGACAAGTGGCTTTATCCCATCTTCCCCCTTTCCCCGTCGCGATATAACCCTTCGTGGTTGAAAACGACGTTAAACACCAAATAAAGAAAGAAATATTGCTTTGTTTGATTACCAGATTAATGTAACTCATTTACATCATGTCCAGCTTTCACTTTTGACAGATTTTTCAATGGTGACTGCAAACATCAGTTTCATCAATTCTGCCCATGAGTTACTGATTCAAACCCTAAAACTTTCAGACTACTGTTGTACAAATTAAAAGAATCAAGGAAGGTTACATTTATGGAAGATTTGATTTTAAACAAAACGAAGCATTCACAAGAACTATTGTCTATCCAACCAACAAGTCATCAACAACCGACTAAAAGTGATGGAAAGTGGTATATGTACTGTTTCCAAAATGGATGAAGCAAAATGATTTTTCCCCTGTCTATTTTGTAAGCACACAAAAATTCAGACATAATATATTATGTCACAAATTCAGACATTCAGACATATTATTATGTCAAAAATTCAGACATATTATGTCACAGTACCATTTACCATCATAACAATGCTGAAGTTGAGTCATATGTGCAGTTGCTGTTGTTTAAAGAGAGTTAATGACTGCATGATGCTGCATCTTATTTTTGATATTTACTAATTTGTTATTGGGATAGCGGGAAAGAAGTTGATATTTTGCAAGCTGAAATCAAAACATTTCACTGAGTGGTACAGCTATATGAGGGGTCGATCATCTCAAAACACATCGGGAGAGAGTCAAAAAGAAAAATTCATTTTTGACTCACATGCGAAGCAAAAGTGAGTCTATGTACTCACCCGAGTCGTCCGTCCGTCCGGCCGTCCGTCCGGCCGTCCGTCCGGCCGGCCGTCCGTCCGGCCGGCCGTCCGGCCGTCCGGAAAACTTTAACGTTGGATATTTCTTGGACACTATTCAGTCTATTAGTACCAAATTTGGCAAGATGGTGTATGATGACAAGGCCCCAAAAAACATACATAGCATCTTGACCTTGCTTCAAGGTCAAGGTCGCAGGGGCCATAAATGTTGTCTAAAAACCAGCTATTTTTCACATTTTTCACATTTTCTCTGAAGTTTTTGAGATTGAATACCTCACCTATATATGATATATAGGGCAAAGTAAGCCCCATCTTTTGATACCAGTTTGGTTTACCTTGCTTCAAGGTCAAGGTCACAGGGGCTCTTCAAAGTTGGATTGTATACATATTTTGAAGTGACCTTGACCCTGAACTATGGAAGATAACTGTTTCAAACTTAAAAATTATGTGGGGCACATGTTATGCTTTCATCATGAGACACATTTGGTCACATATGATCAAGGTCAAGGTCTCTTTGACCCTTATGAAATGTGACCAAAATAAGGTAGTGAACCACTAAAAGTGACCATATCTCATGGTAGAAAGAGCCAATAAGCACCATTGTACTTCCTATGTCTTGAATTAACAGCTTTGTGTTGCATGACCTTGGATGACCTTGACCTTGGGTCAAGGTCACATGTATTTTGGTAGGAAAAATGTGTAAAGCAGTTCTTAGTGTATGATGTCATTGCTAGGTTTAGGTCAAGCATGTGAGTCGTATGGGCTTTGCCCTTCTTGTTATTTTTAAACAAGACTACTTATGAAGAAGACCAAAACACAACATCAACGGAAAACTAGAAACAACTGAAGAACAAGGATGCAACAAGGGGAGGAGAAGAGAACAGCTAATCCGTACAACGCGAGCAGACGACATGCAGCTTTTCTTTCTTTATTTATTTGGTGTTTAACGTCGTTTTCAACCGTTCAAGGTTATATCGCGACGGGGAAAGGGGGGGAATGGGATAGAGCCACTTGTTAATTGTTTCTTGTTCACAAAAGCACTAATCAAAAAATTGCTCCAGGGGCTTGCAACGTAGTACAATGTATGACCTTACTGGGAGAATGCAAGTTTCCAGTACAAAGGACTTAACATTTCTTACATACTGCTTGACTAAAATCTTTACAAACATTGACTATATTCTATACAAGAAACACTTAACAAGGGTAAAAGGAGAAACAGAATCCGTTAGTCGCCTCTTATGACATGCTGGGGAGCATTGGGTAAATTCTTCCCCCTAAGGCCAACAAAAATGTTTTGTCTGTTTCTGGTAACATGGCTAAAAAAAATAGGGTCGGTAGGTAGGGATTTTTTTAAAAAAATTTTTTTTTACCCCAAATGTAGACCAATAAAACTAACTTTAAAAATCGCGCAAAGAGACTGGATTCACTATACATAGAGACAAGACACTCAACACATTTACAAATCGTCAGCAGACTTTCGTTTTCACACGTTTTTGACTCACATGCGAAGCAAAAGTGAGTCTATCCGGACGTCCGGAAAACTTTAACGTTGGATATTTCTTGGACACTATTCAGTCTATCAGTACCAAATTTGGCAAGATGGTGTATGATGACAAGGCCCCAAAAAACATACATAGCATCTTGACCTTGCTTCAAGGTCAAGGTCGCAGGGGCCATAAATGTTGCCTAAAAAACAGCTATTTTTCACATTTTTCCCATTTTCTCTGAAGTTTTTGAGATTCAATACCTCACCTATATATGATATATAGGGCAAAGTATGCCCCATCTTTTGATACCAGTTTGGTTTACCTTGCGTCAAGGTCAAGGTCACAGGAGCTCTTCAAAGTTGGATTGTATACATATTTTGAAGTGACCTTGACCCTGAACTATGGAAAATAACTGTTTCAAACTTAAAAATTATGTGGGGCACATGTTATGCTTTCATCATGAGACACATTTGGTCACATATGATCAAGGTCAAGGTCACTTTGACCCTTATGAAATGTGACCAAAATAAGGTAGTGAACCACTAAAAGTGACCATATCTCATGGTAGAAAGAGCCAATAAGCACCATTGTACTTCCTATGTCTTGAATTAACAGCTTTGTGTTGCATGACCTTGGATGACCTTGACCTTGGGTCAAGGTCACATGTATTTTGGTAGGAAAAATGTGTAAAGCATGTGAGTCGTATGGGCTTTGCCCTTCTTGTCTCTACTTTATAATCCCATTGCTAGGAAATTAGGGGGCGCTCCCTGACAGTGAGAAACTAGCATCAGAAAAAAATTGCATTACCCAGGTGTGTACGGTCCTTAAGGTGTAATCATCAGGCATGGGAATTGTCCGACAAAAGGCAAATTTCCGCAGAATTTTTTATTTTGTTCCGCCGAAAAAGCCAAAGTGTCCGCCGAAAAAATAAATGGGGGAGGCAAAAATGGTTCTAAAAACTGAATTTAATGGCAAACTTGGAGCTTAGATGACACCAAATTGCACCATTTGAGTTCTTTGGAGAAGAAAAAAATTCTGGGGGGGGGGGGGGGGGGGGGGGGGGTGGGGGCATGCCCCCGAACCCCCCTGCCATTACTTACAAATTTTCAGCCTTTTTTACTTTTTCCGCTTTTCTGGCATAATGACCAGATCTGAGAATGACCAAAGTCTGTGACCTGCCGTGACATTGACGCTAGGGTGACCTGCGGTGACAGTGACGCCAGGGTGACCTGCCATGACAGTGACGCTAGGGTGACCTGCCGTGACAGTGACGCTAGGGTGTGGTATGGAGTAAATCTCACCTTTGGTCCACAGCAAACCAGCTAAGGGAAGTGTGCATGTTGTCATAAAGTTTAGGCATTTGTCAGTATGGCGTCCTCTTTGTGTGTGTGTGTGTGTGCATATGAACTTGTGAGCACAACATATCTCACAGGCTTCACTGGGTTGTTAAAACAAAAAGATGTCAATAATGTGAAAATGGCTGTGAACTTACAAAGAGATTTTGTGTGTATTTGCTAATCAGCTTGGTAGTGTTAGGTATGAGTTAAACAGAATTGTCTTTGTGTTAAGTGCGCGTGTAGCCTGTGTTTTTTTTAAATTTTATTAGCTGTGTGGTACCTGTTCCAGTGAAGGCCTTGTATGTTGGCTAAAAAGCTCTCCTGGAATATTACTTGCAGAATTGAACCTCTCGTTCAATCTGACTTTTTACATACTCCTTGACATACAGTGGAACCAATCCCCCCCCCCCCCCCCCCCCCCCCCTTCTTTTTTTTCAGACATTACTTTCATGGATTTTCTGTTTACAGTGATGAGACTTCTCAGTATTTATACTGAATTCGGTATTTTTGAAGGTCCCAGGGGTCATTCTCAAGATTCATGCAAATCCGTTGAGAAAATATTAGGGTATATATAGATGTTATAAGGTACGGGTCAAAGAAGGCACTGACATTGCATGTGACAACTGTAAAGCATGTGACCAAAGTGAAAGACCAGCTTACCAACCAGTCATTTGGCTCATTTGGCTCTCTCTCTCTCTCTCTCTCTCTCTCTCTCTCTCTCTCTCTCTCTCTCTCTCTCTCTCTCTCTCTCTCTCTCTTTCTCTCTCTCTCTCTCTCTCTCTCTTTCTCTTTCTTTCTCTCTCTCTCTCGTCTCTCAGTGTCTCCTCTCTCTCTCTTTGTCTCTCTCTTTCTTTTTCTCTCTCTCTCTTCTCTCTGTCTCTCTCTCCGTCTGTCTCTCTTTCTCTCTTTCTTTTTCTCTCTCTCCTCTCTCTCTCTCTCTCTCTCTCTCTCTTTCTCTCTCTCTCTCTCTCTCTCAGACTCTCTCTCTCTCTCTCTCTCTCAGACTCTCTCTCTCTCTCTCTCTCTCTCAGACTCTCAGACTCTCTCTCTCTCTCTCAGACTCTCTCTCTCTCTCAGACTCTCTCTCTCTCTCTCTCTCTCAGACTCTCTCTCTCTCTCAGACTCTCTCTCTCAGACTCTCTCTCTCGGACGTTCTCTCTCTTTCTCTCTCAGACTCTCTCTCTCAGACTCTCTCTCTCTCTCTCTCTCTCTCTCTCTCTCTCTCTCTCTCTCTCTCTCAGACTCTCTCTCTCAGACTCTCTCTCTCAGACTCTCTCTCTCTCATATTTTATTTTTGTTTCTTTTCAGTTTCATTATCGTCTATTTTTCTGCACTGTTTTAATGTTGTTGTTGGGTAGGGTGGTAAAAATGTTTTTTTCTCCGAATTTTAAATTTAGGTATGTTTTAACGGTTTTTATTGCATTTTGTTGTTTTTAGTAGATTTTTTATGATTTCAGTATATTTCAACTTTCTGTGGTCTCATGTCTGGTTTAGATTGTCAGTAAATTTATATTCATTTTTACACCTGATTTTGGGAGAAGGAGGGTTCCGCTGTATTTCTTTTTGGCAATGAAAAATGTGCTGCTCACTTGTGCAATGGTCTGCAAATATGTCACTCAAAACCAAACTGCCCATCCCCAATTCCCTGCCCCCTTATGTCGGTGTCACGTTGAATGTTGACCAGAGAGTCTTGGTCAAAGTTTCTGTATTTCAGACATACCTATAGAAATGTGTCTCCTACATTCCCGTTTAGACAACTTGTTATTATATGATTGGTGTACATCCTCTGTGTTTGTGTTTAACTAACCTTCAGAAATGTGCTTATTTTGGTTTAACTTTTGTTTTTGTTCCTTAGTTTGGATGCAAAAGTATTAAATGGATGCGTATCTGCTTTGTCCATCTTTGTCAACGAATTGTTAGTTATTGGAGTACATGTATTTGATTGAGTTGTCCTAATCCCCCTCCTCTCGCGCCCAACCCATTCTCCACCCCCCCCCCCCCCCCCCCCCCCAACAACAAAAAATCACATGAACCCCACCGCACAGTCCCAGGGTTATATTTTAAGTTTGTATTAACTGTGCGCAGAACTTGTTGTATCTGTCGATGTGTTAGTGTGTGTGCATGATTCAATTCTCTTGTCGTCTTTTTTTATTCTCTCTCAGTCTAGTCAGAAAAACAAGAAGTGAAAGAAAAGAAAAAAATTCTTGTGGTGTAGACGTATACAAAAAACTTTGGGTTTCTCATACACCCTTCAGGTATTAATTGCCAGTAACTGTTCCTACTTTAATGGTTTGGAAACAAGTTCGTTTTTTTAAAAATTTGTTTAACTTTCTTTTTTTACCCTCGTTGCGAATAGACGAATTCAGAAAATAACTGTCGGGTGTTTATGGGTTGTGAATTGTGAATGCCCTTGTTTTTTACTTGGACAAACATTGCAGGGGACAATCACTAGCGAGGGGTGTGTCGGAAACACATGGACAGGAGCATGTGTGAAGTAAATTGTCAGAGCAAAAACTAAGGGTCTTCATTCTTTCACCAATCCTGTCCAAGTTATTTCCCACCCCCCCGCGGGTTAGGGGGAAGAATTTACCCCATGCTCCCCAGCATGTCGTAAGAGGCGACTAACGGATTCTGTTTCTCCTTTTACCCTTGTTAAGTGTTTCTTGTGTAGAATATAGTCAATGTTTGTAAAGATTTTAGTCAAGCAGTATGTAAGAAATGTTAAGTCCTTTGTACTGGAAACTTGCATTCTCCCAGTAAGGTCATATGTATATTGTACTACGTTGCAAGCCCCTGGAGCAAATATTTGATTAGTGCTTTTGTGAACAAGAAACAATTAACAAGTGGCCGGCTCTATCCCCCCCCCCCCCCTTTCCCCGTCGCGATATAACCTTGAACGGTTGAAAACGACGTTAAACACCAAATAAAGAAAGAAAGTTATTTCCGAAAATCGTCGATTCTGCTTTAGTGTGTGTATTCTGATCTCATTTGTTATCTGTTCAAGGAGCATTTTGTTTGATTAAAACGGAATGATTAGGTTTGTGAGAATGTGTTTTGTCTGTAAGTACACTATTTTATGATTCATATGAATGTGGATATATTTTTATGATTATATGTGACCCTCCACCACGGATTGAGTCGCATGTCACCTTTGCATGATTTTCATATTTTTACATTTTCCGAACGAGTTTTTTATGCTCTATCCAGTGGTGAAAACCGTTCTAGAAAAGAGCGAACACTTTTCGAGTTATAAGCCTGTGGCTAAGGTGACCCTCACACTGTTATCAGACACCCCCCGGACTTATATTAAGCCTAGCGCAGAACGGCGCGAGGTGACATGCGACTCATTTCGTGGTGGAGGGTCATATATTCGTCTTTTATCTTCTTTATGATTATGCAAATTATGTCCTTTTTGTGACATGTATGGATATGGATATGGATGCTTTTGTGCATGGTTGTAAGCAGAAAACATGAGCAATTTTGGCGTACAAGGCATTCATGTGCATCAATATCAGTAAAAAAAAAAAAAAAAGTGAAAAGTTGACTGTGTGTGTGTGTGTGTGTGTGTGTGTGTGTGTGTGTGTGTGTGTGTGTGTGTGTGTGTGTGTGTGTGTGTGTGTGTCTGTGTGTGAACCAAAACTGTTGAACAACTCGGATAAACCGAAGTTGCTTCTGAAGAGTGCTTCAAACAAGATTAGTTCAAGAAAGTAATCTAGCTTCTATGCTAAAACTTAAATTTTTGTGATAGGAGTTTAAAATATGAGCATACAAGGATACAGTGTAAGACTTCAATTTTCATGCGGAACAGTCCTGAAAAATCTACACATTGATCTTTAGCTTCAAGAATGGGACGTGCCTCGTGAGCTGACGGGAATGGAAGAACCAATAATTATGTACATCGCTGGTGCGCACGTACGTCATTCACTGTCGTTTAGAACCTAATAACTATAGATTCAAACGTGTGTTGAAAGTTGTCACTGAATATGAAAAGTTGTTTCTCTTCTAGAACCTAATAATTATAGACTCAAACGTGTGTTGAAAGTAGTCATTGAACATGAAAAGTTGTTTCTCTTCTAGAACCTAATAATTATAGACTCAAACGTGTGTTGAAAGTAGTCACTGAATATAAAAAGTTGTTTCTCTTCCAGAACCTAATAATTATAGACTCAAACGTGTGTTAAAAGTAGTCACTGAATATGAAAAGTTGTTTCTCTTCTAGAACCTAATAACTATAGACTCAAACGTGTGTTGAAAGTAGTCACTGAATATGAAAAGTTGTTTCTCTTCTAGAACTTAATAACTATAGACTCAAACGTGTGTTGAAAGTAGTCACTGAATATGAAAAGTTGTTTCTCTTCCAGAACCTAATAATTATAGACTCAAACGTGTGTTGAAAGTAGTCACTAAATATGAAAAGTTGTTTCTCTTCCAGAACCTAATAATTATAGATTCAAACGTGTGTTAAAAGTAGTCACTGAATATGAAAAGTTGTTTCTCTTCTAGAACCTAATAATTATAGACTCAAACGTGTGTTGAAAGTAGTCACTGAATATGAAAAGTTGTTTCTCTTCTAGAACCTAATAATTATAGACTCAAACGTGTGTTAAAAGTAGTCACTGAATATGATAAGTTGTTTCTCTTCTGCAATATCGCCAGAAAACGGGAACAAAGCATTGCTGGGCTAAAATTGATCAGACGCGCTGAATTTGCAAGCACAGGTTTAAAGCAGAAACAGGACGTTTCACGCCGGATAAATATAGCTACAGCGTGTTTTGCAAGCATAACACAAAAGCAACGGTCCTCATAACACGAAGAAGGGTAGTAGATCTAGAAATATATAAACAGCTTCCCAAAATGCATGATGTAACTAAAGTGGGTGTCTAACATGTACCTCATTCAATCCTCTTTTTGCTGCATTAAAGTGATCATTGAAAATATATTATTTTTCGACCACCAAGGTCACGTGACGTATCAGTTCATTGAAGCTTTCTATGCCAGTTAAAACACTCAACTTGACTACCTGTCACACTCTTCAGATCAAATATGTATTTTATAGTGGTCAGTTGACCGCCGCTCGAATCAGTAAGGGTACCACCAAAAAACGTATGGTAGCCTATCAATTAAACATCTCGCGTAAAGCGTAAGTACTGCATTTAGTCAAACGCCGCGGCAAGGAAATCGCGGAACACTTGCACGTGAAAAACGTACAGAAATTGACAAGCCAGTATAGCGCAGTAGCGTTTGCGCTTAACAGGAAAGCACGCTTTTCTGTATTCTTTTTCAAGGTCTGAGCTTGTTTTTAATTCAAAAATAGCATATCTATATGTTTATGGAATATGGAAATGATCAAAAATAAGATGAAATCATTTTTGGATCGATTATTAAATTCTTAATTTAAATTTTATTTTCAGATTTGAATGACCAAACTCAGTCATTAATAAACTGTTAAGCTTTCAAGCTGAAATGCAATCCCAAAATGCGGGCTGTCGCAAAATCAAGGTTCCCGCGTTAAAATTGACAAAAAATCAGAACTGCTAAAACAAAACATGTTCTGCATGTCAGTAGAAAGAACAATCTAATCTGCATCCAAAACAGTCAGTTTTGTTCATATATCTTGTCTAACAATGACATATGGCATGCTGAATGGTGTAGGTGTCCTTCCGAGAAGCCGTAAAAGGCGGTTTTTGAGGCCGTTTTAGTGGTTAAAGGCACAGTAAGCCTCCCGTAAACCATCACAGATACTGTCAGGCTTTTACATACAGTACAAACACCCTTCCATTTGAACGCTCACCAAACGGGAACATCCTAGGTGCCCTACGTAAAGAGCGAGCAATTTTTAAAGAATTAATTTTGCAGATTGTTTCGGACACTTTTTGGACCCATCCTGAACTCAGGTCAAAAATGAGTTACTTCCCTTCGGGTCTCATTCTAAACTTGCGATAGCCGTGGACCGAAGTAAATGTTTTTGGACCGTGGTGCGTTTTTGCGCTAGACCTAACTTTTAAAATCTAAATAATAAATTGACAGCTTGTTATACAAACATTCTTTAATCATAAAAGAATTCTTTTTTCATCAAGACAAGATGTGAAAGTTAAAAAAAAAAGAAAAGCCCGGAATTAGGGTCACGCAAGGGTCGTAGCAGACGACGGTTTATGCATATCGCCAGTTCCTCTCAACAGTCAAAAGCCATCGCTAGAGTTCTTGTGAACCACAGCCGTTCGTTTCGTGCATAAAAACGTGCTATTGCTGATAAGCTCACATCGAGTCGCATTCAAATTACTAACTGACGACTACATTGTGGAAAAGGGAAACTGGATCACACAGGTTCACCGTCGATGGCTCAGGGGTAAGATAAACCACGCAAAAATAAATTCTTTGAAAATTGTTCGCTCTTTACGGAGGGCACCTTGGATGTTCTCAAGCGGTGACGTGAGTGTTTAAATGAAAGGGTGTTTGTACTGTGTGTAAAACCTGACAGTATCTGTGATGGTTTACGGGAGGCTTACTGTGCCTTTAATGAGACCAAAAAACGGTACATTTCAACATTACTCTTTTGGTTTTTCCCCTTCCTGGAACTGTTTTTGGTCGTGTAAACCTTTCTCGCTCTTGGCATTTGTTAAAAAAATCATGAATAGTGGGACTTCTCAAATAGTCCATTGTGTGTGTGTTTGTGTTGATTTACTTTCACCAGCGGGCTGCAGTGCAATTCAAGGTGTATAAAATGGGGGATAAACGGTCATACACGTACAAATCCAGAGTGTACGTGGGAGTTTCAGCCCACAAACGCATAAGGCAGGTTTCATGGTATTAGGCCCTTTTGATAGTCTCAGATTTGCTTAGTCTTTTAAATCCATATCTGTGAGAATCTGCTGTATTTGTTGTATTAACATGCAAACTAGTTGTTGTTTAAATACTTTTTTGAAAATAAAAGTTGAAATTTTTTATAATGTGTTTATTTATGTGCGTGTGAATGGTGGCGATCGTCAAAATACGGACGGATGAATTTACTTTTGCCACAGCATCACTAAACAAAGAACTAAATTCCAACACACACATGCACAAGTATCAATGCTGTGGTGGTTGAGAGTGCCAGAACACATTGAAATGATTGTTTTTCAACAACAATCGATATCCATAACACAAATTCTAACTTATACTAGCTCCGCAAAAAAAATGTATGGGGATTCGGATCTGTCCGTCCGCATAGCGATATCAAGAGCATCGAAACTAATTGTGATTTCACAGGACAAAAACACAAGTTTACCTAATTTTGTATACTGTAAATACAAGTTTGTGCACCCTTGAAGTGAGTTATAATGTTGCCGAGGTCAATTTGCCCTTGATCGAGGCACGGTGACCCGAGTTTCAAAGTTGCGATCCTGTCCGTCTAAACAATGTAACGATCGCCACATTTTTCTTTTCATTCAAAAACTAACCGTTTGGGGAGGAAGTGACCTCACGTTGTTTTACGTTGACGCTCGCGCTCGACAGAAAAAGACCGCAACAGTTTTTCAGTTACAAAAATCGCAAAGTAATTACATTTTCTGAGGTTTTCTAGTGTCCGTCTAGTAACAATCGCCACTCTAGCGATCGCCACTGAGTGTTAAAGTCACATTTAACTCCATTTTCGACTGTTTTAAGAAACTATTTTGACGCTCAATCGTCACGTTTCAGTGTCGAAACACGTACTGTGCATTTGCAATCAGCCGGTGTGTCCAAACTGAAATGCGAGTGATGCCTCGATTTGTGGCGATCGCTCACGTGGTTGACGGACAGAAATACCTTCTTAGGGGGTAGGGGAACAGTTACTCCTCCATACAATAATGGTGTTTACAAATGATTGCAAACTTGTCTCTTTATAAACTGTTCAGACATGTCTTCTCTTCAATAATTTTCAGTTTTTCTCGGTTTGTTAATCAGGAGCACCCTGCAGTAAATGTTTCATCTGTGACAATGCTCGAAATGTTGACGTAATTCCAATGCCCATATCCTTCTCTTGTTACCTCATCTAGCCAAAACCATTGAAGATAGAAAGACATTTATTGAACAAACTAGATGCACAACACCAGTCTTAACACGTTTTGGTCTTACATGTATATGAAAATATTGATGGCCATGGAATGGTTTGAAAAAAAAGACGTTTTTTTCCTTCAAAACGGTCTAGGTCTGCCGGAAGTCGTATTTTTTCAAACCATTCATTTGAGAATCAATATTTTGATATACATACAAGAACAAAACTTGTTAAGAATGATGTGGGGCATATTTTTTGTTCAATAAATGTCTTTCTATCTTCAACGGTTTTGGCTATATGAGCTATATGCATG
>NC_090253.1:57868812-57881312 GCF_037325665.1 Littorina saxatilis | reverse complement strand
TAATGACAACGAAAAATGCATGAATAACCGTCATTCAATCAAATTCTTAATAATTTAAGAAAGTAGATGCATCTTTATGTGTGTGTGTGTGTGATAGATAGGCTTGTTTGAATCACGATTTTGTTTAATGATCATTACTTTGTTTCTAATATATATATATATATGTGATCTACAACTGGTGTAATTCGATGCAATATGTAATCAAGAATTATGCACCACATTCCGCGGCCGGGGCGTGCGTGATCAGAATTGATCTGGGTGATTAAGACGTTCTGTATGTGATTAATGACCGTAAAGATGATTATCCAGTTAGCGTGGGTGAATGAAGACTGTACGGAGAAGTGTCAATACACTCCGAGACACAAAACCTCACAATGTGAGATACCGCGTAAACCCCCGTGCACACCACCACAGCTCTGTCATTTTAAGCTATGGGTGGAGAGCATCCTGCCACTTGGGCACATACCAGACATGTGTAACCGAGTGCCGAAACATACGATCACCTCGGGAAGCGAAGTGCAATCAAACAGGTTTGAAAATATTAGGGCTAATTTCTTAGCCCTATAAAAACTGTTATGCAAACCCGAAGGTTTCCATGAACATACAGACAATCGGAAACCACCAGACCCCATCACAAACAGAACTCTACAAACCACAGGTGTTGACTTTAAAGGCCAACAACCCGGGTGCAGAGTCCGTTGTGAAAGGAGCGGTAGCCTCCCCTGTCACACATGTAAAACCTGTCTATTCTTTGCTGAGTCTGATGATTTTCTCTTCATTAAATTTGCAGATTGACATATAGGTCTGTTACTAACAAAATTAACTCAGCGAAACATTTCCGTTCAGTACAAAAAAGCAGCCAGGCAGGATGTTGAATCTTAGTATATTTTCAAGTAGAAGGATGCTGTTATTCCAGCATTAAAGCTTGGCAGGTCTATCGTGATGCACAACTTATATCATACGGGTGATAACGCACCTTTAAACAAGGGTCCAACAAAAACATGAGACAATCCTATAATCAC
Source organism: Littorina saxatilis (assembly GCF_037325665.1). Taxonomy (NCBI): domain Eukaryota; kingdom Metazoa; phylum Mollusca; class Gastropoda; order Littorinimorpha; family Littorinidae; genus Littorina; species Littorina saxatilis. The sequence goes on along the minus strand of NC_090253.1, from coordinate 57,880,290 downwards.
ATCACACGTCTGAAGAAGCGAACGAGGAAGAAGAAGACGACACCAGAAAACTCTGTAGGCGAATCAAAAGACGCCAGAGAGTTGCACGTGGTCAACAGGTTGCATCCGTGATAGGCTGGCCCAATGCAATGATCCGTCCGCAGAACAACAAGAACGTACTTTCCCCCCAAGCCGGAATGTGGATGTGTGAATGAATTGGGTACTGGCAAGGAAAAGGTTCTGAAAAAAACACAAAGGGTATAAACATCAAAATAGTTGACGAAAATATATATATATAAGGACGCTAGGAGCCTGGAGGTGTCGAAACTGACTTTACGTACGACGAAGACTACACAAAATATGTGTAGTACAATATTACATGAAAAAAGTACTAATATAATAATTTAAATAAGAAAATAAGAAAAATAATGCCCACAAATACATGATTACCAGCGGGAAAGGGTCACTATCCTCTTACGTCACTCAATGATGACGTCATGATCGAAACTGTAGTGTTGTGCTGTCAAGCAGTGTCGTCTCCTTCGTAAAAATGTCAGTGCTTTATTATTTTGTTGTTGGTCTTTCTATTTTTAACAGTAGGCGGTAGTCAAAACATAGAAACAAACTTACCAGACAACAGAAGGCAACAGGCTGTCCAAGTAACATTATGATTTCGTTCCCTCTTCTTCTTTGTGGTCGCCGTTAGGGCTCGCTCCGTTGGGCATGTCCAAATTCTCTCGTCCTTGGCCTGTTGGTCAAAATTCAATAGTTTTGAAAAGGAAACAAATGATCATCTTGCGGATTAACGATTTCTTTAACAGGGATCACGTGACCGCCGCTTAAATAAAGGTACCCTCAAAATCGACCTGACAAAAACGGAAGGGACCAATTAAACATCGACGAAAATTCACAATAGACAAAACTTTGCAAATTTTACATACGAGGAGAAAGTCAAATGATGTATCAACCCAGAACATTTTGTTTTGTTTAGCTTGCTTACGTATTTTGTGCGCTATGCTATTCCTACTGAGACAGGTGTCGATCGTACGAGCGGTCCAAAACGGGAGATTTTGCGTCAATTTTGAGGGGTTTGATGACAAAAAGCGCTGTATTTCAGCAACAACTTAATGACATAGAATTAAAATAGAATGAATGGATACATTGATGACTTATTCATCAATCCATCCATCCGCCAATCCATCCTCCCACCATACTGGCCACCCGTACACACACCAACCCATCAATTCATGTATCCATCCGCCTGTCTTATATTACCTGGTCTTCCTTTGCATTGCCTCATGGCGAGCAACAGGTCGGCTGCCAGCGACAGGTAATCCTCCTGTTCAAAATAAAAAAGACAGTCAATTATCTGAAGATTATAATTTTAGGTTCGATACAGTTCAAACCCGAACACAAAAACCCTGATTAAAAAAAAAGAACCATTATCCTCAGCGTCGTGCGTTTCCTACTTGCATTGCCCTCCAAACAAGGAATGTACGTTAGTAGTTGTTGGAGCGTCTATTTTTGGACAAAACAAGACACTCACAAGTACAACGACCCAATGGTAAATATGCGCCGAAATGGCTGCAATCTACTGGCCGTATAAAATTTCATCTCACACGGCATCACTGCAGAGCGCCTAGAACTGTACCCACGGAATATGCGCGATATAAGACTCATTGATTGATTGATTGATTGATTGAATGGTCTTTATGGTGGACAGACAGACAAATGATTATCAATCAATCAATCAATCAATATGAGGCTTATATCGCGCGTATTCCGTGGGTACAGTTCTAAGCGCAGGGATTTATGTTTTTTATTTTAATTTTTATTTTATGCAATTTATATCGCGCACATATTCAAGGCGCAGGGATTTATTTATGCCGTGTGAGATGGAATTATTTTTACACAATACATCCCGCATTCACATCGGCCAGCAGATCGCAGCCATTTCGGCGCATATCCTACTTTTCACGGCCTATTATTCCAAGTCACACGGGTATTTTGGTGGACATTTTTATCTATGCCTATACAATTTTGCCAGGAAAGACCCTTTTGTCAATCGTGGGATCTTTAACGTGCACACCCCAATGTAGTGTACACGAAGGGACCTCGGTTTTTCGTCTCATCCGAAAGACTAGCACTTGAACCCACCACCTAGGTTAGGAAAGGGGGGAGAAAATTGCTAACGCCCTGACCCAGGGTCGAACTCGCAACCTCTCGCTTCCGAGCGCAAGTGCGTTACCACTCGGCCACCCAGTCCACAATTATAAGACAAATGAAGAAAAAAAGCTAAGCTCAGTATGCTTTGGATGCTATGATAGTCAAAGGCGAAAGATGTACCAGTGAATGTCCTAGATCCTGTTTTGTCAAAAATTAAACGTTCCAATAACATTCTAAACTTGCTTGTTCTTTGAGGATTTTTGGAACGCTAGTAGTCTATCTGTTTTTGGGATTGATTCTTGCGATGCGGTCATCCCGCTATCTGGAACGTATCCCCGGACAACATGTTTAACTTGTTTGTTTTAAAAGAGATTACCACAGTTGCACGTAAAAGACCTCGGTCATTCTGCCATAAGCCCACATGGCGGATACCACCCAAACACGCGCATAACACTTGTTGTGTATTTCATATGGGGCGGGGGTATAGCTCAGTTGGTAGCGGGGATATAGCTCAGTTGGTAGCGCGCTGGATTTGTATTCAGTTGGCCGCTGTCAGCGTGAGTTCGATCCCAGGTTCGGCGGAAATTTATTTCACAGAGTCAACTTTGTGTGCAGACTCTCTTCGGTGTCCGAACCTCCCCCCGTGTACACTACATTGGGTGTGCACGTTAAAGATCCCACGATTGACAAAAGGGTCTTTCCTGGCAAAATTGCTTTGGCACAGTTAATAATTGTCTACCTATACCCGTGTGACTTGGAATAATAGGCCGTGAAAGGTAAATATGCGCCGAAATGGCTGCAATCTACTGGCCGTATAAAATTTCATCTCACACGGCATCACTGCAGAGCGCCTAGAACTGTACCCACGGAATATGCGCGATATAAGACTCATTGATTGATATAAAGTCGGGGGTAAAACCCGGGAACATGCCCCTATTAGCTTTGCCGTGAGGGCGTAAATCCTGAATTTCTCGGGTGAGGAAATGCCTGATGCATAACATTGTGCTTTAGGACATGTCGAACAAATTAATAATGTCCGAGAGTTTATCCGCAGTGATGGCGCTAATACTTTTTCAAACTGGAACACACACTTTCATGATGAAAACTATCCAGAAAACAAAGGTAGGCTGGTCATTGGAACCAGTAAGAGTCCAACTCAGAGTACTGGTTTTATTATTTTACTAGCGAAACAAACGGTAGTTCTAAATATCAACCGGTAGGTTATACCGGCAGCCAATTATTTTCCGGTATTTTCTCATTTCAACCGGTAAAATACCGGATAATTACCGGTTAACGCCAATACTGATCCGTCATATCCACTTTGCCATTAATGTAACTTCTGTGCATTGCATGACAAAACGTAAAATTGTCTGAATAAAACATTTTGAAGAAAAACATAATGTCCGAGAGAAAAATGTCGTGCCGCATAGGAGCCTACCCTTTGCTCTGACTTGTTGTAAATGAACTCTTCCAACTGTTCACTCGTGTTCTGTGCCAAAAACTTTTCCATCGTGTCATCGGAATGAGGGTCGGGGTCGTTGTCTTCTTTGGCACCCGCTCTGCAATCAGTCAATCAATCAATGAAATCATCATCATCATCGTCATCATCATCATCATCATCAACATCATCCATCATCATCATCGTCATCATCATCATCATCATCATCATCATCATCATCATCATCATCATCATCATCAGAGCATCCATCGTCAGCATAAATATGATAAGGCATGGGCAGAGTGTAAGCTTTCTTTATTCATTTGAAACATCTAGCTTTTATTCGAGTCTGTAGGCCATTTGAAGTTAATTTCATAATTTTGTTTACCCTTCACTATTTAATTCCACTAATCGTCCAAAGTTTCTTTAGCTATTTGAAGTGCATTTCATCTGCCTAATTTACCCTGTACTACATCTCACCTGCTAATCGTCCCAAGCTTAATTACTGTCAAGCGGCTCAAGTTGTACAATGCAAACATTCAGCTGCAGCACACAGACCAACCGGAAGACACACTGACGCACGCACAAAACAAGCACACACAAGTACATGCACACTGTTGGATTTACACACACTTTACTTTGCAAATAGACATGCACAAATATAGACATGCACAAATATAGACATGCACAAATATAGACATGCACAAATATAGACATGCACAAATATAGACATGCACAAATATAGACATACACAAATATAGACATACACAAATATAGACATACACAAATATAGACATACACAAATATAGACATACACAAATATAGACATACACAAATATAGACATACACAAATATAGACATACACAAATATAGACATGCACAAATATAGACATGCACAAATATAGACATACACAAATATAGACATACACAAATATAGACATGCACAAATATAGACACACAAATATAGACACACGGGCTCGCGCACTCCCTCACCCAACCGGATGGAGACACAGACAGACGAACAACTTGAACGGACACACACACACACACTCACATGCGCTCGCGAACACGCACGCACACACACACACACACACAAATGCGCTCGCGAACACGCACACACACACAATGACACACACACACACACATGCACTCGAGACTGAACACGCACACACACACACACATACATACACACACACACTCACAAACACACACACACATACACACACACGCACATGCGCTCGCGACTGAACACGCACACACACACACACACACACACACACACACACACACACACATGCACTCGAGACTGAACACGCACACACACACATAAACACACACGCACGCACACGCACACACACACACTTGGACTTCCAAAGACCACCAAGAGAGAAGAGCAAGAGTGTGAAAAGCGGGTTTGTCACGACCGGATTTTGTATGCATATAATGGGGCGATCTGACCCATTATATGAATGAAGCCCCTCGCTTGGCTTCCCTTTACAGTACATAAACTGAGGGCATTACTTAGTCGGGTATTCTTAGGAAGGCACTGGGTGAATTTCAAGCAAGGACAGGTGTTAAGAGCGTTCGCGCGCTTCTCAACCACTGAGTTATTTAGTCTTCACTTACAACTCGAGGGGCTCATCTTGTCGAAGGGAAACGCACACGCGCATTTAATCGTCCCAGCAATTTTCAGCTCTGATCTTTCGCCTTTTCTATCATAACCTTACCTTTCACATTTTCAACCCACGCTCGTTTAGGAGAGAGAGAGAGAGAGAGAGAGAGAGAGAGAGAGAGAGAGAGAGAGAGAGAGAGAGACCGTGAGAGACAGAGAGACAGAGACAGACAGAGACAGAGAGAGACCGAGACAGAGAGATAGAGAAACAGATAGAGAGAGAGAGAGACAGAGAGAGAGAGAGAGAGAGAGAGAGAGAGAGAGAGAGAGGACCGGGGGGGGGGAGGAAGGGGGGGGGAGGAGGGGGGGGGGGGAGGAATTGGCACTACAACAGGAAACGAACCATTTTAATTTTTTTTCTTGTTTCTAAATACTGCAGGAAGATTTCAGCATATATATAACAGAGTTATCTTTAGCTTAATCGCGAAAATCAAGAATAAAAACAACATCAGCACCACAACATACAAAACGACATTCTAAACAATAGGCTACATTATTGCTCAGAGTAGTGTTTGAGCGAAATAAAAACAATGTATTTGTGCTGGTGTTTTGGTCAAATGGAAACACTTATAACGGTTGTTATTCCTACTGGTATGTTTTGATGAAATGGGCACACTTCTGTATTTGTACTGGAGTCTTGGTCAAACATTGAACAGTCTTTTTCTATTTGCACACCACCAGCCTTCAACGGAAAACTTAAATCCTTAGACCGTGACAAAGCAGCCGTTTTGAACAGAATGGGTAATCCATTACATAGATTGCGTTGTACGCTGTTGCCATGACAACGTTGAAAACGTACGGTCTGTCGAAACTCGGGACACCATACAAATACATTATATATGTACGTGCTTAGCTGAAAGATAAGTCCCATACTTTATAAAAGTATTTTGCAAGAGTGTCACTGTTGCAGATTCGAGTTGGGAATACAATGTCGTTTGTTATAAGAAATGTACATTAGACTTCGAAAGGGAAAAGAAACAAAACCCATACACAGTTTTGCGCGGAGACACACACATGTGCGATAACGATTTTCTTTACAACGAAGGGTAGAAAAAAAGGAGAGGAGATTTTAAACCTTACATATATTCACCAGCTGGCAGTGCGTGGGTTGTGTCACTGTTGACCAAGGAAGGGGTCCATTATACATACGTTAAAGAGGTGGTTACCCCAAAATTCATGGCATAGAATCAAAACTGCATTTGAGAGGAAAAGCCAAGTTATAAGAATGTTATTTTTAATGGATTTAGATATTATCTATATGGCCGTACAATGGATTTAGATAATTGTCAAACATTCTTTTGGCAAAGTCCGGACTATGGGATTACATTTCAACTCGGAAGCTTAACAATTAATCAAGTATTTACTCATTAAAGTTGTCATTAAAATATCTAGCCTGCTTAAAACAAAATAATAACCAGAAGAGAGAGAGAGAGAAAGAGAGAGAGAGAGAGAGAGAGAGAGAGAGAGAGAGAGAGAGAGAGAGAGAGAGAGAGAGAGAGAGAGAGAGAATGAGAGAGAGAGAGAGAAAGAGAGAGAGAGAGAGAGAGAGAGAGAGAGAGAGAGAGAGAGAGAGAGAGAGAGAGAGAGATCACTGCCAATATCCTAAAAACAAAATCCCCTGTTCGGCGTGCACTTAAGATTAAGTTGTAACACATTATAACCTTTAGGCCAGGATTATAAAGCACAAGCGGGCACGCTCAGACGACACGCAATACGCATGGACCACAACAATGGAAAAATCTCGGCCCTCCAAGATAAGCTGTGCAAACACGATGACGTTATAAGCGGGATAGGAAGAATACACCCACCCACACACAAACACACACACACGGACATGCGCGCACATGCACACATGCGCACGCACACACACATACTCACACATTCAAAATGAATGCACACACACAAACGTAAACAAATACACAAACATTTATGCGCGCGCACACATTGACAGGCACACACAAACGCGCAGCGCAAGCACACACACACACACACACACACACACACACACACACACACACACACACACACACACACACACACACGTGCTGAGTAAAACACCGCAAACGCCCAGACGTAAGCCACTTCTCGCACACAATAATGTCACACATTAAATCAACTAGTAACCAAATCGTAATCACCACGACTTAATGCTCCTATTGATTGTAACAGAACCGTGCGTCATGAACTGTAACACATTGGTAAGGCCTTTACAAAATCAGCGTTTCTGGTTTCCCGACCGACCCTTGTTTTTCCTTCCTGGCCCTATAACTTTGTTGACCCTTGTATTTAAACAAAAACACAATGTCAAACTCGATCTTAGCAGATTTAAACTTTACAAGGAAATATACTTTCTCTGACATCTGGGGGGACAGAGCACGTACGACTTCCGGCCAATAAATACTCACATGCGCCGTGGCAAACAAAAAAGACTTTAAAAGTATATTCCTTAAAAATACAAATAAATATTTTGTTCAAACAACATAATATATTATAACATGGAAAAAAAATTACCGAGTAACCTACCTGATTTTTCTTGGGTAGGTCATCGGAAACAAACTGGGGGGGGGGGGGGGGGGGGGTGGGAGGGGGTGGACGAGGGAGGTGGCCCGTCTGACAGAAACAACGCTTGTGTGTCAAGTGTGTGTGTGTGTGTGTGTGTGTGTGTGTGTGTGTGTGTGTGTGTGTGTGCGCGCACGAGTGTGTATTTGTGACGGTCCACCACGAAACCAGTCTTAAGTCGCACCAGACGAAAGCGAGTTAGCGTGGGGAAAAGGCACTGAGGGTCTATCTGGGTGAAATTCACTTTTTTGCAGAAACGTGTTCTGTAGACCCCAAATTACATGACAACCAAACAAATATGCCAAAATCAATCGCTAAATAGTTAAATTATTGGATTTAAATGCAATACATTCATCAAAAAAGTCCAGCATGACATCAAAATGCCTCACTTTGACCGATAATTTGCTTAGTGTATCCCTGACAGGGCCCCAACAAGTTTGGTACCGTCGGAAAGCTTATTGCATCAGCTTTCCCGCCCTGCTGTGCAGTGGTTAAAAATACCCGTCCACTTCCTCCAAATAAGGAAATCGTGACGTAAACAAACTTTAAGATTGAACCAATCAGCTTTGTCTGCCTTCCAAAAAGGACTAGCAACGGCCTCCTCATTGGTCAAATCAGTCCAGGGGGAAGTAACACAGTTTGATTTCCGTTCGCTGAACGAAACCAAAACAATGACTGACGTACGCCGATTGACAGCGCTTCTCAACTGCGATTCGCTTGAAAATAACCGCGAACTCCAAGATTTGTTGTTGGATTTCTTTGCCGAAGACGTTGCTGGATTCAGTGACTCCGATTCTCATGCCGAAATATGTGACGCTTGCTGAATATGCGGACGAAGAGGAGACAGACCGTCCGCTCGTCAGTGTCAAAAACACCGTTGGCGTTTCTAATGGCACTGCATCAACTGCAAGAACACACGTAGTTGAGGCGAGTTGGAGAGGAGATGACTTTGTGATGGAGGTGCATGCTGCAGTTCGTTAATTGCAACAGGGCTGTGATGTGCTCGAGAGAACTCGCCTTCGTTGCTGCAAAGCCAATGGAACTGGCTGCAAACAGATTAAAGTTCCCGACGCTGCACCCAGAAATACTCGTCGTGGATGTATCACCCAGTTTGATCCGGAGGAAATTGTAGCTCTACAGCTCTCAGTGCAAGACATGTGACATGTATAAAGGTGAGGTTGGAGGTGGTGTCAACATTGATGTGCAAGAGCTTTTGTGGTGAACAGACTGTCACAGTGGAGGAGTTCCTGTGTTTGGGATCTACATTCTGATAGATAGGCTACGTATTCCTATTGGATGCCAACAGGCAACAAAGTGATTGATACAAGTAAGTTGATTTTGCTCAAGTGTTTGTCAAACTAATGGACAAAAACGTAGGTGAGATGCATGTAACCTCTTTATTCCTGATAATGACAGTGAAAATGTTTGCTGATGTGTATGACCTGTATTTGACTGTTTTCCTCCACATGTATGATGTAAACAAAGCCTTCAAAAATGGTGATAATTGTTCTTTTAACCCTTCGTTTTGCATTTAAATGATGCATGAAAGATCAAAGTACACTTGTGCAACATTTGGAAGGGTGAGGTTAATTTTCAACCCCCGTTGCTAAGGAAAATGTGAAGCTGGTGCCTTCCAAAACTTTCAAGCCCGATTTCTCAAAATGGCCGCCGGTCAACTTCTTTCATAAAAATGGCCGTAATATCGTTATTTATTGACCTAGAGCTTTAATTTTTTTTTCTAAACATCCAGGAAAGACTAACAATTTCAAAATAATAACTAACTCAAATCATCCAAATTTCGACTTAAGACTGATTTTGTGATGGACTGTCACATTTGTGTGTGTATGTGTGTGTGTGTGTGTGTGTGTGTGTGTGTGTGTGTGTGTGTGTGTGTGTGTGTGTGTGCGCACGAGTACGTGTGTGTATGTGTGTGTGTGTGTGTGTGTGTGTGTGTGTGTGTCTATGTGTACGTCTGTCTGTTCTTATCATATGATGCACGTACTTCTAATCTATACATGTGACAGGGAGACTACTGCGTCACCCTTCACACAAGCATGCACGACAGTCTATACATGTATACATGTGACAGACAAGACAAGAATACTCACATCTGAGCCACTATTCTCTCCCGGAAAAACTTGGACTGCCAGTTGGCCATGAATTCTCCAGCCATGCCCGCCATGTTTTCAAAACACTCGTTAACAGTCTCGTACAGAACGGGAAGAGCAGGTCTCGACCAGCTCACAACAATAGCCGACACTGCAACTACCACCACGGTAGCCAAGACAGAGAGAACAGGAGGATGAAGGCAAATTCACACACGTAGAGGCACTGTGTCTAATATCCAAGGTGTCGCGCCTAGACGAAGACGAAGTGAAAGATGTCGTCTGCTCGCTGATGCAGTAGCTGAAAAGACGAGTCGGTGTGTGTGTGTAGTTTGAAACTTTCTCTCTCAGTCACCGGACGGGAACGCACAACCGCGAGAGTTTTGTTGCGCTAGGTTTCAGCGTCAGGATGTTGACCTTGGTGAATTATTTATGCGTCTCGTCTGCTACTTCCGTGCTTCTCCTGAAATGACAAATGTCATGGAATTAAAAACATGTACTGACGTCCTGATCAGATAAATGTAAAACCAGTATCACTGTATGCGCGCGCGCTCTCTCTCTCTCTCTCTCTCTCTCTCTCTCTCTCTCTCTCTCTCTCTCTCTCTCTCTCTCTCTCTCTCTCTCTCTCTCTCTCTCTTTCTCTTACACCCAACAACTACCATCGACCACCAAATCAACAAGGAAAACACAAACCAAACATGAACACAACACGTACAGGAGATGCAGTTAGAACAGAAACAACACACAACATCTAACCATTGAAACACCTGGACAAGTACACATAATGCGATGTAGCATAGGCCTACAGCGATGTAGCATAGGCCTACAGCGATGTAGCATATGCCTACAGTTAAACCGCACTTCAACATACAAATTGTAGTAATAACAAACCCCAAATGACCTCACAAACCGTGGGCCAAATTTCGCTTTGCAATTGTCCCTTATCGACGATTTTTTTGTGTGGAAAAGTTCTTCGAATTCGCAGAAAGTTTTAGCAAAGCAAGAAGGCATGCATACGTTTTTCGGTATGACACTGACACAACAGAACAGCTTCGAATTCAGGGCAAGATAACTTGATTGCGTGGTGTAAAATCAATATTCTGAGTCAACTGTAAACTTCGCCCGAGACAAAATCGAACATTGTAACAACTTTCGTACATGAGGAGGACGCACTACAGCTGATTAAGAAATATCTGCCAATGGTGCAGATAGTTCGGTAACACGTGTCACACGAAATCAAAAGATTGATTTGCGCAACACATTGTGTTTGTTTGTTTGTTTGTTTGTTTGTTTTTGTCTTTGTTTTAGTTTCTGTTTTTATTGTAAAGATCGTGCTTGTTGGTTTGGTTGTTTCGGAGTGAAGACATTCGCGACAAGAAGAAAAATACGTACATACAGTTATACGCCACATGGAGTGAGGAGGAAAACAAGTAAGAAAACGTTGTCATCACGAATTGGCGCAGCAAAACCAACCACAATTAAGAACATGAACAATGAGTGAGAACACGCATAATTCCTCTCCACAAACCCACCCATCCCCAACACCCCAACCCCATAAC